>NC_067398.1:443887843-443897843 GCF_016432865.1 Antechinus flavipes
TTCAGTCTAGATAAAAGAAAAATAGCACACATTCACATTTAATACTCATATGTCCCATATGTTATAAAGAAAGGAAACTAAGGATGTTATTTTTATTCATATAAAATTCTTAATATAACATTGACTTAATCAACTTAAATTGTAATTTTAAAATAATTACAGAATTATTTTGGTCAATATATTCTGTCTTTCATAACTAATGGCATAAATTAATGTTTAAGTGAATTTTATTTTTTTAAAATATTAGCCTGAAGGCTTACCCTTGCTGAATTAGATGCATAAAAAATAACAGTAAGTCAGTTGTTCAAGTAAACACTCCTATTCCCATAGTAATGATTATCTTCACATAACTTGAAAAGTTTTTAATGAAAGAGATTAATATAAGATAAACAAATGTCATATACTTTTAAGTCAGTATACTTCTCACTGTGAATCTTTAAGCAAAAGCATCATACCTACCAAAGAAGATTATCTTTTTAGCCTTCTACTTAAGCAATTTTTATTAAGAAGAGTATTATATCTAAGTGAATAAGGAATTTGCTTTTTACTAAGGGGTAATTAATTCAGCTACCTTTTATTCATGAAATAATGGCAATTTTTTTTTAAATAACCAAGCTCAGTTGGCCATTTTGTTTTTGTTATGAGTAATCTTTTGACATATTTTGTACAGAAAGTTAATTTGATTGCTGTGCATAAGTGAAGTGAGCAATTCAGTAATTAACTTTTGTGTTTTAAAATGTATGAACTTTAATTAGATTTCATTATAAACAAATGTCCACCATAATTATAAGCTCCTTGATTTACCCACATATTATCCCTTCTCAAACAAACTTGATGTCAGACAAATTAAAATCAAGCAGTCAGCAATTCTGAGTTGAATTTTACATGATCTGCGGGTAACCTGATTACTTTAACTTCAATATCATTACAGGAAAAGTATTTCAGGAAAAAATAATTACAAGAATTCCAACAGGAGACAAGCTTAATTGTATTGATTCAAAAGATGCATATACAGAGGAACCATGTTGAAGAAATAATGTTATCTGAAATCTGCAATTTCTATGAAAATTAAATTGTCTTGCATGAAAAAGGCAATTTGAGATCAGTACCTACAAAAGTTGAGGTACTGAACTAACTAAATGACTGTTTAAGGCCAATTATCTTATATTTTAAACAGCAAAATATCTGTGTACAACAACTTCAAGTCATGAAGGTTTGCAGGTTTATTTACTGACTGGTGTATCTATTAGGACCAAGAACAAGTGGAGCTGTCAGGACATAATGAAGGTAAATGATTAGTTAGCACTGAGACTGAACTCTTCTTCAATGCAATAAGAGTTAATTAAAGTTTACCACCAAACATCAACCAAAGCAGGATGTTGATCAGGTTTCAGCATTAAGTGCAAACAGACAATGGTTGGCAGCAATTAGTGCAGCTATCAAATGACATGCAATGATAATTATACATTTAAAACAGCTAAAGAGCTGGAAAAAAAAACTAATCAGCCTCTTTGACTACAAATACTCAAAGGGCAGGAAACAGGTATCAGATTATTTCACGTTAACGCTGAAAATCAATAGAATTAAACAAGAAAAGGTTGTATGGGTACTTTATCTGAAAGACAACAGTTCACTGTACCCAAAATGAAATTAATCTGTTAGATTTGGTCTATCAAAGATAAGAACTTCTGTAGTTAGTGAAAATAAGTTACTTTTTCTATTAAAGTTGCAGAATAAAAGCACAAAGAAAGGTTTGGCTTCTTGGGTTTGTACAAACTAAACAATGCAACAAGTATCTCAGTACTAAGTATTGTTATTTAAATGAAGTATTAACTTCCATTCTACTGTGCTGCCTGATGTACCTTTTGACTGAATGTTATTTGAGCAGCCACAAAAAAAAAAAAAAAAAAAAAAAAAAAAAAAGATTTACCTGAAAAAAATAGCCTTATCATTTTGGGGAGAGTCATAATTATTTTGATCATTTAAAAGTCAAGATTTGAATGTGTGTTAAATGTGCTTTCCTTTGGTATTCCATGCCAATCTCATACTTATTTTTTAAGGAGCCTGTATGAAATCACAATGCTTTAAATAATTTTAATAAGCTATTTCACTCTTTTGTATAGTTATTATACCCCAAAGCAATTCTACAGTAACATATTGCTATTGTTCTCTTCTCTCCCTCCATCCACCCTGTTCACAACTAATTCTGTTATGCTAGGGATTTGTGCACAGAGTTGGCTAATCCCAGCATTTCCCTAGAGTTGAATCTAAGCCATGGCCTACTCCCAGCACAAGAGTGTCTCCAAAAGCCCTTTTGCCCCCTTCAGCACTCATACACTCATTGGTCCTGACATTTTCACTTCAGCCATGACAAATGAGCTGATGGCTCTGATCAGATTGCACAGGAAAACTGCTTTATCTAAAGATATATCATTAACTCTCATCACTACCTCCTAATATGACTCCTTTTGGTTAATGTCTTGTGAAAATCTGAGAAAATTTTAAAATATCTTCACTCTAAGTAATAAGAAACAAACCATCAAAAAAAAAAAAAGTGGGGGGGAGAATCAAATGTGGACAGAATCAAAAAAAAAAAAAAAAAGGCAAGCATTAACTAAATGTTGCTCTGGGGATTTAAGAAACTGTACTCAACCTTTGCCCCAGTGCAAACATGCCAGTTGACTGTCTTTTAAAAGTCCCTTCCCCCACTATGGGTTTATAGAACCACTTTATAATTTTTAAATAAACATAAATAACACTTCTCAGATACATATGGTTAATACACAAGTAAGCTCATTTCTTTAGTCCTATTCCAATATATCATTTATTTATTTTTCCAAACAAACTTGCTTCACATTCATGAATCTTTAAAATTCAGTCTTTTAAAAGAAAGTAATTTTTGGGAAGCTTAGTATTCAGATGTGAATTTGATTTTCAGCAAGATAGCAAAACATACAAATGTGCATAGTGTAGTATTCCAAGTGTGATAAATAAGTTCTTGTTACATTTAGAATTTACAAGGTATATATTTGTTGTAACCTCTTCTTGCAATTCATCTGAGGATGCACATCTAGACAAATAGAGTCAACTATAACTCAACAGATATCTGCAATGGCTTTGAGGTAGAGGGCTATTCACTTTTGGACCATGCAAGAAGCTCTTTATTTCTGTTCTTATTGGCATCAGTTCCCCCTTACCAGAGCAAGAACAAAGCCAAGTGCTCGTGTGAGGTTTGTGAATAAATCAGAGGTGAGCCACTTTAAGTGCTGCCCACGATTTCCTTGTTGACAGTGAGCTCTTAAACAGGCTTCTAGAACCAGCAACTCCTGGCAAACCTTAATGGTGCTTAATCTGCACACTGCTTCATTTCAAAAACCAAATGTTCCACCCCATTTTCCCCTCAAGTCTTCACCTTGCTATGAGTTAACTAGAAGAGGTAACTATATTTATCCTTTTTTGTTTGCCTGTCACACTACCACCTAGGAACTGCAGAGAAAGGAAAACTTTCACAAGAACAAACTTTAACTGGATTCTAAGTAGTTCCAAAATTAATAGCATAGAATCACAAAATCTTAGACCTGGAAAATACCTTAAGAATTATTTTATTCCATTTCTTCTTTATACAGATGAGGAAAATGAGGCCCAGAACTAGAAATAGAATAACCATAAAGAAATTGGATAGTATATTTAAGTTTTCTCTATTAAAATTATTATCAACATTATCTTAATTATTTTTTCCTTTCACAGGTTAAATTCTGATGAATCTAGTTCAAATATACACATATAGTGATATGCCCGAGCATAGTGAAGTATAATATATGTGTGAGCAGAACCTAAAACAGGAATACTGAATTATTTTTCTATTTATATTTTCCCAAAAAAAAGAATATTTCAATTGGCCAAGACTTGTAGAACCAATTTATACAATTATTCAGTAGGATGCAACATGAAAAATTATAGTCAGTCTTATTCATGGAATCATAGATTTAGTACTGGAAGTGACTTTAGGAACTATCTCATTCAATCCATCCTTTTATAGGTGAGAAAGCTCAGAATTGTCACATGCCTATAGTCACATAGCTAGTCATTGTCAAAGAAAGGATTTGAACAAAGAACTTCCTGATTTAAATCTCAGAACTTTAATCACTATACCCAAGGTGATCATAGAAAGTCCACTATAGTTTTTAAAAGTTACTTATTTCAAAGAACTCACAAGAGAATAAGTCACAATCAAAAAGGAACTTGGAGTTTAAATCTCTTCTTAACTCTTAGCTGTTCAGTTCAAACTGGAATCATGAATCTCATACGTCAAGAAAATAAGTCCAATTCGTTAGCGCCCTTTAGACAGGTGAACGATCCTGGAATTCCTTTTATTTGGGGGGCATTCCACATGATCTAACTATACTGTGATAGCTATTCACCTGGATGCACAGACCATATAAAGGACTTTTTTTTTAAATGGAGAGAGGTGACTATTTCATATTTGTCTTTATATCCCAGTGCCTAGCACATAACAGCCCTTTGGTTGAAATAAAGAAAAAATATTCAGTGATTTATTAACTTGTATGATCTTGAAGAAGTCACTTAACAAATGATTCTCAGTTTCCTCCTCTATAAAATGAGAGCTGAATTAGATGGCCTCTCATTCCTCCCCCTTCCCAACTCCAAATTAATAATCTTAAATGTTTGTTTCTCCTCCTTTACTTCTTCTTTAAAACATCCTGTTGACACTGTTTATTCCACTACAGGGACATATGTTTTCCCTGAAGATATCCTGGCACATTTTAAATGAGCATTGTAGTATACTAATTCTAAAATTTATGAATTTTATTTTATGAAGAGACCTTAGTGTTCATTTAGACCAAACTTCTCATATGACAAGTTAAGAAGCTATGGCCAAAATGATTAAACAATTTGTTCAAGATCACAGAGGCAACTGAGCTTGGGTTTGACTACAGGGTTGTTTTTTTTTTTTTTTTTTTTTGATTCTACAGCTATTGCTTGGTTCCTAAATCACACTGCTCCCCAAATATATGTGAAAGATCTATAGCATTGTCTTAATCTTAATGTTCTTTCTTTCAAGAAAGCCAACTTTTTTCCCCCTTTCTGATATACTACAGTGAAGACAATCACTTCCATTCACAAATTACAGAATAGACAAATCTTATTATCAGATGGGAATTCAGATTTTAGCTAATCTTCCATCTAATGCAAGAATCTCTTCTACAGCATCCTTTACAGATGCCAATCTAATCTCTGTATGGATGACTTTAATAATAGGAACCTTATAAAGCTATTCATTTCATTGCTGGATCAAGTTAGAAAATTTTTACATTAAGCTTAAATCTGCTTTTTTTTTTTTATATCACCTATTCAGTGATCCTCCTTTTGCACATTAAAACAGCAAAGAGCAAGTCTACTTTCTCTTTTTTCTTAGTGTGCTTCAAATATTGAAAATCATGTCTTCCATTAGTATTTCCACATTTAATGAGCCCAATTCCATTGGACATTGAGCATATGAGTTGGTTTCCCTCACTTTTGCCATCATAATTACTATACTTTGGATTTCAGAGAACACTAAATAAATCTCTAGGGAAAACAGAGCCCACACATTGTGGAAGAAAAAGAGGAGATAATCAACTGCATCAATATGTATATCTCACCATTTGTACAAATTTTTTCATTGATCAGGAAGATTGTGTTTATATACTCATAAACATATACATATATATGCATATACATGTATATACATGCAACACATATTTGAATGACTGATATGTGTATGTATGCCAATATTTTGGCATATGTGGGCAATGCATATATTGTGTGAACTTTTTTTGTTTATGGTGCCCAAGAAAATGTGTAGTCATTAAGCCATAGTTAAACCATTACTTAAGCCATGAGTAAAGAATGATCATAGAATTATATAATTTTTAAAAGTTATGGGTATGCAGTAAACCTCATCACTTTGTAGGTAGTAAAACTGAGGTTTAGAGAGAGGTAAAGAGATTTGTCCAAAGTCACAGAGGTAGGTAGTAATAAATCCAGGCCTTGAATCTGGTTCCTTTAATCTCAGGTCCAGTGTTCTTTTCACAACAACAAACCTGAAACTTCTAAGAGAAATCTGAAGTTTCCATATGGAAATGGCCTTCCTTATTTATTTCATGAAGTGATGCCAATTTCCAACTGAAAATGATTAGATCATTTCAATCTACAATTGTATGGGGTCTCCAAATAAACAGGGTGAAATGTGACCACCTACTAGACAAACTCCACTCTCCATTCTCTTTTTAACAACAACCAGGTGGCACACAGGAGTTCATGTTTCTGTATTTTATTATTATTAAAACTATGTACTTCTTCTATTCTTTTGTTAAAGAAAATAGATTTTATGGAAGGTTATAAATTGTTTACCTTAAAAGTCATTTTTTCTTGTTAATACAATTTAGAGTTAAGTCTCATACAATGCCTTCTTGGTTTTCCATATAGAATGGAATAGAACTCATACAAAATTCATCTTTATGGGGAGATGTCATATCTTAGACTACATGTAATTGTATAATCCGTATACACAATACTACTATATTCTGTGCTAAAACACATTTTAGCAAAGGCACTTCTATTCTACCATGGTCATACATGAAATCTGGTTTGAAAACTACTGACCTGAAGCACTGGAACATTTGCATAGGTACTGCTTCTCATCTTTAAATCATTATGACATCAACTAATTTGATCTATTAAAAATCCTATTTTTAAAGTTTTTTTTTTTTTTTTTAAGAATTTTGAGATGGATAAAGATATTGACAGACAGTGTAATATCATAGATAGGCTTTGGATTTAGTGTTAAGAGATCTGGATTCAGATTCCATCTCATATCTGTGCAATCACAGATAAATTACTTTAACTTTTAGAGCCCCAATTTTCTCATGCAAAAATGGTGATAATACTTATGTTATCTACCTCACAGGGTTGTTGCAAAGAAAATTCTCTGATAATCTTAAAGCGCTCTCTCTCTCTCTCTCTCTCTCTCTCTCTCTCTCTCTCTCTCTCTCTCTCTCTCTCCATCTATTTATCTCTCAACTTTCCATCTATGTATGTTTGTATCACTCTATTAGAAATAAAAATAACTTTGTAATATATTTTATAGATAATAATTCATCAATTACAGGCATACATTAAAATGCCTCAATATGATAAATATTTTGTTTCACTAACTGTGAAACAATTTGGGAAATAGGAGAGAGAGGGAAATACCCCTGAGCTAGAATGTGTTTACTGTGCTGAAAGCTGAAAACTGAAAAGTTTCCTTCTGAAACTAGAGGATTAATCAATAAATGAAAGTGGCAATACTGTATCATACATATATATTAATATTGCTAAAAAATGAATCATTATGTCAGAAAATAATGACAGTGAATTCCCATTAAAAACAATTTGATTTTAGCTATTAAAAATGTGAGTGACATTATGATCTTAGTTATATCATCAAGGATAACTAAAACAAGTGCCAAGAGAAATTGTGTGCTTTTAAGCTTTTACATGTGTCCATCTGTTCACATATAAATATATATTCTGCTCTCCATTTCATTCTCTAAAAATCTTAAAATCTCAGTATCAGAACACTCTGGGCTCTTGCCCATTCAGTAAGAATGCAGACATCACATCAGCTACTATTAACCCATATGTTATCCAGTGCAACAGTGGTTGGAAAGTTGCCAGTTACAACACATGGTGCTTGGTTAACAATGTTTTATAATACAAATGAATTTATTTTTTAAATTAGCACATTTTTCATATGGAAATACCTTAATAAGCCCTTCTACATATTTGAAAGAACAGCCACCATGTGGATTTTTTTTTTTGTTCTTTTAAAAGACACTTTAAAGTATATCATTAAAGTTAATCATAAAAGTTTCTAAAACAACCCAGAATTTCTTTACCAATTTTACAAAAGGATTCTAGTAAAGAGTTTTGGTCATTGTACAGCAGAGATCAAACACTTTTCCTAGCAAATAATTCCACACTCAAGAGGCAACCCTTACAATTTTATTTATATGAAAACACTTCTGATTTCTCAAGTTTCCATCTAACCAATCCTTGAACAATGATGTTTCTAATGTACAAAAGCTAATTCAAGTTCTACAGACTAGGAACAAACAGGACAGGTTAATGTCTGGTGGAATCTGCCAACACTTCTCTGTGGTAGCTCTCAATTGATAATTATGATGACCTGAAACTAGAAAGAGTCTATTTAAAATGCATACATATAAATAATTATCCACACTGCATTTGATTTACATATGCACAAAAGAACCAATTCCCACCTTTGAAAGTGTCTCAACACTTATGGTATTTTAACTGTCCTAATTACTGTTGAGAGAACATCATTAGAAGCCCTGATCACATTGTCAACTGTGAACCAGTTACAGCTCTAACTAGAGACAAGGGAAAACCTCCTGTAAATGTTTCAAAAAATTAAGATAAAATACTTCAAGAAAGAATGGGGGTGAGGGACCTTTCACTTAATAAAATAGTTCATACTCTTGATGATATTGATAAATCAAATCTTTACCTCTAAGCAAAGAAACACTTGATAGCTAATTTCTTCTCCTTTCTCCATATCTGTCTCTCTTCCCCCTCTCCCCCCACCTCCAATACCAAACCCATGCCAAGGGTAGCAGGCCACTTAAACACTTAACACTGGCTAAGAGTTAGAAATATCCCACTTTTCCCAAAATGTTGATCCAACAATTAAGACAAATATTTAATACTCTTCTCTATAAACACATTTTGTCCTTACTGAATTAAGTGTGTGCATATTGTAATATATTCTGTTAACTTCTAAAATAACTTTTTTTCAAGTAAAATACTGAGAATTCTTGATATCCAGTAGTCAATATTTGACTAGTCTGTCATGTTTCTGAAACTCTTCTACATATGAACCTGTGTTTATCATTCTCTAGCTGTGTGATTATCATACATATTACTTTACATGATGATGGAAACTTAGGACATCTTATAAAGTTGCTGAAATCTGAGCCTCTGCTTGTTTTCTCAAGTCTTGGACAAACATAACTTTAGGGACAGCTGAGCATAGGCATAAAAAAAAAAAAAAAGAGGCTGCATTTTCATCTTCCTTTCATCTTAGTCATTCAGTCATCCATTCAGTACCCTATTCAACAGAGCTTTTCATTATGCAAAAAAATGCTAATCCTTTTCCGATGCTTTCACACTTGTATAAACCCCCATTCCTCCAACTGAAAAGCAATTATATCAGTTTACCTTTCTGTCAAAAACAGGATTAATATTCCAATACTAGAATCTCCTTTATTTCTCTATCTTTTTGCTTTAGGAAACTGGAAATTATTAGTGGAAGTATTCTGAGACTAAGAATAGTTTAAATATGATTATGTTAGCCAATGAAAAAGAAGAAGGAAACTTCAGTTACTGCAGGAACTCTCTTCTGTGACAGAACTGACCTTCCCTCTGCAAAGGCCTGAATAGAATGAGACTCACTCTGGTCTATTAATCAGAAACAAATTATGAAAGAATGTGGCTGGACTGGTTGACACTATCCTGTCTTGGGAGACTCAGTAACAGCCTAGTAACAATGTCCTCTTCATGGGTAATGAACAGCCATGACAAATGGGGCAGAGAAACTATTTATTTGCATATGCAAATTCTCACACAAGGGAAACATGTACAAACAAGTGTCATTGTAAGGTGGATTAGGCAAACAGCGCTTTCTTTTTAGGACATTCTGCAGCCCAGAACATTAGTCAGCACAATTAAAGCAGTCTCCATGGAGACTAATGAAATTTCACCATGGTATGAGTTAAATTAGATAGCTAGTTATGTGTTTCCACAATCCAACTTGAAATCCATTATTGTTTCAGAACAATAAAGCAATTGTGCCTAGCTGATCTTTGCCAGCTCAACAAGCTCCTAAGTTGACAATTTGCATATGTTAATATAATTAAGCACTAATTACATGAAA
>NC_067398.1:443902843-444147843 GCF_016432865.1 Antechinus flavipes
GGTGTTAGGTGGGAGGACAGTGAAGAAGCTTAATGGGGTGGGGTGAGAGATAAGAAGGGGTGAGAAAGAGATCTAGGCAAACCCCACAAACCTCCAAACTTTTGGAGTCTGATTTGGGAGAAAGGGTCATCCCGTGGAGGGGGATAAAGGGGGGAGGGAGGTGTCAGGGGAGTTTTTCGGAGAGCGTTGACTTCTGACAGCCCCGGAGAGCTTCTGATCTGACAGCTTTCCAGCTCTACTAAAATGCATAAAGCTCAAAGTAAAAAAGGAAGGAGGCAACAAGAAAGAAATAAAGCTCTCTATAAAACGTATAGTATCCACTACTTAATCCAAAAGTTAAAACAAAACAAACAACCAAAAAACCCACCCTTAAAAGAAGAGAAAATAAACCCTCCAATTCCCCTCCTAAAGCAGATCAAGTCTTGTATTTAAAAAGGGTGAAAGAGACAGAAAGGGGGGGGGGGGCTAAGAAAAAGATACTTGGGATATGGGGATGTGTGTGAAGGAGGGAGGGAAGGAGGGAAGGAGGGAAGGAGGGAGAGAGAGAGAGAGAGAGAGAGAGAGAGAGAGAGAGAGAGAGAGAGAGAGAGAGAGAGAGAGAGAGAAGGGAGAGGGAGAGAGGGAGCGAAATATCAAAGATTGTGCAAGATCAGCCTGGAAAGATAATCGATACTCGACCTAAATTTAACACAAACTACTCAATAAAAGTTAAAGAAAAAACTTACTTTCCATTTCCCCTGCAGTTCCTATTCGATCTTCGCCTTTTTTTTTTTGTTTTGCTTTATTTTACTTACAGCTGATCACATCCAAGTAAAACGAGAGGGTTCATTTAGAAAAAAAAAATAAAAAAATAAAAAAATAATCCTCGAACTTTATTGGGTGAAAATAAAAATGCTGGAGCAAAAAGTGGGGGGCATGGAGCGGTCCTTGGGGGTCCAGGAGTAGTTAAAGCATGTGCCGACCGCGGTCTCGCTGTTTGGTTGTGAAGGGGTTGGGAAAAGGAGGAAAGGAAATGAAAATCCGATATGTCTTTATTCTGCTAATTATTATCGTTTTAGCCCTGTTTAAAAAAATGGCTGATTAAGTTGAGTGCGCATGTCTTTGTGTGTCTATTCCCGATATGCACTCTGGGAATGAGAGAGGAGAGAGAGGGAGAGGGGGAGAGAGGAGAGAGAGAGAGAGAGAGAGAGAGAGAGAGAGAGAGAGAGAGAGAGAGAGAGAGAGAGAGAGAGAAGGGAGAGGGAGAGAGAGAGAGGAGAGAGGGAGCGAAATATCAAAGATTGTGCAAGATCAGCCTGGAAAGATAATCGATACTCGACCTAAATTTAACACAAACTACTCAATAAAAGTTAAAGAAAAAACTTACTTTCCATTTCCCCTGCAGTTCCTATTCGATCTTCGCCTTTTTTTTTTTTGTTTTGCTTTATTTTACTTACAGCTGATCACATCCAAGTAAAACGAGAGGGTTCATTTAGAAAAAAAAAATAAAAAAATAAAAAAATAATCCTCGAACTTTATTGGGTGAAAATAAAAATGCTGGAGCAAAAAGTGGGGGGCATGGAGCGGTCCTTGGGGGTCCAGGAGTAGTTAAAGCATGTGCCGACCGCGGTCTCGCTGTTTGGTTGTGAAGGGGTTGGGAAAAGGAGGAAAGGAAATGAAAATCCGATATGTCTTTATTCTGCTAATTATTATCGTTTTAGCCCTGTTTAAAAAAATGGCTGATTAAGTTGAGTGCGCATGTCTTTGTGTGTCTATTCCCGATATGCACTCTGGGAATGAGAGAGGAGAGAGAGGGAGAGGGGGAGAGAGGGAGAGAGAGAGGGAGAAAGAGAGGGAGGTGGGGGGTGAGGGAAAGAAGGGGGGGTGGTAAAGAGAGAGAAAGAGAGAGAGTGGTGTAATTAGTGAGGTGATCAACATTCTCCAGACTGCAAATGACGCGCAGCCCCGGACTTAGAGGAGCTAAGACTGCTGTAGTGGCTTCTTTCAGGACTCGGAGGGGGTTGAATCGCGAGGCAGAGCAACCAGCCCGAAGAAGAGGGAGGCTGAGAAGGAACTCCATGGGTGCGAACATATACACGCGCGCGCGCACACACACACACACACACACACACACACACACACACAAATATATACACACGCACAAGTCTACAAACTTCATTAGTAACACACAGAAAGTAGATGGACTTGAGGGAAAAAAATGAAAATAAAATAATCGTTGCTTTTTCCAATTATGCAAGAATTAAAAACAAATAAAATAATTATTGAACTAAAGAGTTGTTTACTATAAAGTTAAAGAAAAGTGTGCATCTAGAGACCCTGAATTAAGAATAAGCTAAAACAATAGGTTTAACATCTCATATGTTCCAACATATGCAGATATATGTAAATTTATGACATATATATTTGCATGCAGTTACACCCGTGCATATCATATAATGGATATTTTCATCATAGGTTTGTATTTTATTTGTGCATGTACCTATCGCTTTTTTTTTTTAATTTCTGGTTTTAAAGCTAGGTTGAAGAGATTACGCTAAGAATAAATTTCACAGTAAACCAGCTAAAAAAGAGAAAAGCAATTAAGTTCTATTTTGAATATTGTATTGTACAGACTTACATAAATCCAATAAGATGCCTTTAATAGGACTTTTAAAATACATTTCTATACATATGCTTGTGAGTCTATAGAATTATCTTTCTTGAAGAACATGGGTGGTGAATTTTAAAAACTTTACTACAGATCCCATTAGAATGAAATATACTCCAAGTATTTTCTTGTGTAAAATTTAAGGTGGCTGATTCTCATTTGAAAATCTAATTATCTTTTCTCAATACTACAGATGTGAATATGAGTGACACTTTCATTAAAAAATAATTAACTAAAAACTAGGAATAGACATACTTTGAAATGCCCCCCTACTGATGATTATAAAATGCCATCCTACTGATGATACATAAAATCAATTGTAAAATATATAACTATTCAAATAGTATCTTAATATACTGTAGAACACAAGTATGATCCATGTATCTAGTGTCTCAGAAATGGAAATTCTAGTGAATATACAAGAGAAACAAAACTCAAATAAGAGATAAAATCAAGAGATAGTCACACTGTCAAGGAATCTGGGCAGGTGAACCATAACCTCTTTTGGAGATGACATGCCTTTGAAGTTCAGGATTCCTAGGATATGCGTCAAAACCCTGTCTTAGGCCTTAAGCACCAAATCCACCAAATACCAACAAAAAGGTTTATCACAAGCCCCTGGAAACACAGAAGACATAAACATGCATCTTTGTGGGCCTTAAACCTTCCATTCTATGAGAGCATTTTGCAAACTCTAGAACTGATGCCAATAGGAATTTAAAACACATACAGAAATAATTGGAGAATAAAAAGAACTCCCTTCCCCCCTCCCCCCCCCCCAAGGGTAGCAATAGGCCACAGAAATCTTTGATACTTAAAAAAAAATGTTAGGGTCAGAAAAAAAATATATTTTTGGAAGGGGGTGTAGAGTAAATAGAATAATTTATATATGTGCCCCTTATTAAGAAAAAATAAAGTTATTATTGAGGGAGCAAAATTTACCAATATATTGGAAACCAGGTCTTTTAAATCTTCACTGAAAGAAAACCATCGACTTATCCCAAAAACCCATTCCATTCCAGACTTTTGTCCAAAGAAAACCTCAGAGACTCTTAACACTTTTAGTTCTTAAGAGATACTTTGTTTACAACCTTATCTTAAGACTATAGTATATCATCAAGATACAATAGATTACTTAAGTATATAGGTTATCCCTAAAATGAAAATTACAACATATAACAAAAAAGGGACCAATATAGAACTAATAATTACATTATCACATTCCAGAGAATAAAACACTCCAATAAGTATACACACTTCCATCTACACGAACATATATTCATACATATGTGTATTCATATATACATGTCTGGAACATTTGATTAAATTGAAGGAAAATTAAGACGGGAATTTTCAAGTTCAAATTAGGGAGAAAGAGAACGAGGATTGTAAAGGAAAGAAGTAAAGTATCCTAGTTCAATTATAGAAAAATAATTTTCGGAGACTTCCGACTTCAGAATGCGTACGGTGAAGGAAACACCTGAGAATAATATGTCTATTTCAAATTCAGGTGAAGAGTGGCTTTTTTTCTTTCGCTAGAATAGGAAAACGAAGACAATTTAGCTCTAAAGTTCTCTTTCCCAATATCATCAATAACATTAAATGTCATTAATGCCAAAACATAATATCAATCATTCTTTTGGTTGTCAATTTTCCTTAATTTCTTGTTGGAAGAATAAAGCTTTTATAGTTCTTGAATTACAACCCAGAGAACAAAGGGGAGGAGAGGGCAGGATTTGTGAGAAGAGAGTTCACATTTTCAGTCTTTTCTTCTGCTACTATTCACTGTCTCTCCTAACGTTTTATATCTCTTTTCTCCTCTGTCTCCCCTTTCCTAAGAATAGTAGCTGGGTGATAGGAGATTGGGGGTAGGGGGTAGAGACTACGGGATGTTAACAGTTTCGAAGCAACACAGAGATCGCCACGTAGCCAGGAAAATCGAAGAAGGTTAATTTCAAGAAGCAGCAGCAGGTTTGTGGGATGCGAAAAGAGTAGGAGCGTGGAACTGGTAGGGGGGAAGGAAGAAGCTCAAGAGCTGTGAGCAGACCCCGCGGGCTATACTGCTGATGCGGGCGGGATCCCCAGCGGCTCGACCCGGCTGCAAGGCTTCCTCCCTTCCCCTCCCTCTCCCCCTTTCCTTGCACTGAGCTCAGGGAAAGACCCCAGCTGCTGCTCTCTGGTCTCTACGGACAACGCTTTCACCAACCTTTGCCTACCGTTTCCTTTCACCCTTCTCTCCTCCCCTCCCCCTCCCCCATCACCTCGGGTCATCCCTAAACTTCTCTCCACTTAGCGATCCTCTTTGGGATAAAGAAAGAAAGAAAGAAAGAAAAAAAGAAAGAAAGAAAGAAAGAAATTTCAAGCCCTGCGATGCCACCACAAAGCTTTGATAGTTTTCATTTCAAAGTGAAACAGGCTGATCCTTCCCTCCCACACGACCTCCCCCACAACACTCACCTCCCTCCACCTCCCCTCCCATCCAAGCCCCCAACAAACTCCTTCTGACCGGGTGAAAGATCGCGAAGTGGGGACAGCGAGGAGATCAGAGTGGTAGGTCTGAGGGTTGTGGTCCAAGAAGAAATTAACAGTAAGACCAATATAATTTCTATATCCAGACGCTTTCTGAAGCATGTTTTATTTCCCAAATCTCCAATGCGGACACTCAGGGCATTAGAATAGGTATAATTATAGTCTCTCTCCCTCCCCCTATACCCCACCCCCACCTCATCAATTCACTAATAAACGTTCCACTTCCCCATTCCCCACCTCCCACCCTCTCCCCGTCACTCCCAACCCAAGGGAAAGAGGGTCCCTGTCTTTTGACTGCACTCCCTAAGTCTATAGATGAGCTCAGTTTGAAACGAGGTATTACAAGATTTCAATGTTAGAAACCCTTTATCTGAGCAACAGACACTTTCAGATCCTCAACCCCCTCCTCCTTCCCGCTTTTTGTTGTGTCTTCTCCTCCCGGGGGCTATTTGACAAGGGCAGTGTATTAACTAACATTTTTGTTTAACTCAGCAACTTCTTTTCAAAACATACTTAAACCTGATAGCAATCTCTGTACCTTCTCCCCCCCCCCCCTTTTTCTTTTCTTTTCTTTTCTTTTCTTTCTTTTCTTTCTTTCTTTCTTTCTTTTTTTTTTTTGAGAAGTTGACACAGGCGAAGAGAGTATTCTAAAGGTATCATGTACTCACATCCAATACGCACGTTAAGAAAATTCAGCACTAGTCAAAAAATTAAAAGTCTTATCTCAGTATAAGAAAAGTATATTTCTTCAAGAAGAACAAAAAACAAATATAGGCATTTAAAAGTCTCCCTGACATCCCGGTGGACGCCATTTAGTTTGCGAAGGTGCACCGATAGCCAAGTGATTTTGACAAAAATTAAGTTCAAAAGATAAAAGCATCTTGACAATATGTTTTGTATGTTAAATAGTTTGGCTCCTGATTGGCTCCCTCCCTTCAACTCTTCCTCAAATCTCCTCACTCCCACCTCTCTCTCCATCCCTTAGCTCTTTTCCTACAAAGACCAATATCCAGACTTTTAAATGTATATTTCTATGTATATATAGATATATGCATATATGCTATATATAATAAAGGGCACGGTGAGGAGAGGCATTGGAGGGTGTGAAACCGTCCAGGTCTCAACCGGGTTCTGTCTTTTCTTTGGCAGTCCCCAAAGTCCCTTTCAATTCCTTCCTAGAGCATATCTTTGGGATTAAATATCCTGAACCTAACCTTCTGGCCTTGGTTGGAAAGGCAAAAGTAGACAGTATGGGAAAATGCTGTGGATTGGGGGTGGAGAGTGGGGGGGTATGGAGACAGAGATGAAGGAAAGCAGGAAAGAAAGGGGAGAGAGAGAGAGAGAGAGAGAGAGAGAGAGAGAGAGAGAGAGAGAGAAGAGAGAGAGAGAGAGAGAGAGAGAGAGAGAGAGAGAGAGAGAGAGAGAGAGAGAGAGGCACAGAGAGACAGAGAGACAGAGAGACAGACACAGACACAGACACAGACACATAGAGAAAGAGAAAGAGAAGGGGAGGGGGCAAAGCGGGAAGAATGAACGAAGTTAGATGCCCTCTGGCCTTTCAGAGGTCAGTTATTTGACAGTCCTCTGACCTCCCTAGCCTCTCAGCTACCATCCTGGTGTTTATAAACAAAATCAGTCAAGACTTAGCCCCAAACAATAGCAGTTCACTAACTTCACAGCCAGTTCAACAGCTCTTATGCAAATCAGGGAAAACAACCGATCTCCCTATCCACCCCCACCCCCACTCTCCTCAAAAACACACGGAGACATAGACACTCAGGCACACGCTGTCGTCTATTTTCAGCATAGCATACAACTGGGATTTTACCTTGTGTCCGGGAAAGAGTCTTAGGAGAGAATGAAATTGATAAAAATAGGAAGGAAAGAAAGAAGGAAGGAAGGAAGGAAGGAAGGAAGGAAGGAAGAAAGGAAGGAAGGAAGGAAGGAAGGAAGGAAGGAAGGAAGCAAGGAAGGAAGGAAAGAAGGAAGGAAGGAAGGAAGGAAGGAAGGAAGGAAGGAAGGAAGGAAGGAAGGAAGGAAGGAAGGAAGGAAGGAAGGAAGGAATTTCATTGTATAGATAAGTAAGTTGTTATTCTTAACCAAAATCTATCACCCTCCACTGAGAATAGAATCCTTATCCTTATTAGACAATAGTGTTAAACTCCTTCAGCTAGATAAGATGACCCTAAAAGAAGAAAAAAAGTTATAGTCTTTCAAAGACCCAAGTTTTCAAAGCAAACCTGAAGAATTTATAGTTAAATAAAAGCTACTACCTCTGTTGCTATGTAAAACCTAAATATAAATTAGAAGCACCGATAAAAAACCTGCAGCAAACAAACAGCACATCTGATCTAACTTACAAAATGTATAATTAAAACCATCTTTAATTACAAAAAAAGCAGCAAGCAAAAAAACTAAATGAATCAAAGCTTTTAGGGAAAAAAACGTTGTAACTCAAAGTATAGAAATGATAGCTCTGCATTAAATCGTAACTGAAACTCCAGTTCAGGAATTGATTACACCAAGACTAAAGGGGGAAAAAGAGGGAAAAGAAAGAAAGAAAAGAAAAAAGTGGAAGGGGGGAAAAGAGGTTAACTATAATGATTTTCAAACTTCTGCCTTAAAATAACAATCGCTGAAGGCTTAAGAGAAAAAAAAAGTTAAAGGAAACATATACCTCAAGAGCAAAAAGATCATCGCCTTTTCTTCTTTGTCTATCAGTCTCCAGTTAAAGCATATGGAAAATGTTTTCAAAATGCTTAGATTTGGCACATTGTCATTGCAAAGAGAGGAGTGCAGTGATGCTGTTATAGAAAATGGGAAATAAATTCAGGATTGGGTACTGCCTCCTTCAATGCGGATTTATCTAAGTTTAATTTAATATTCTGCAATCACTGTAAGATCACATATAATTCACCAGGTTTTAAAGGGCTTTGCTTAAATACTTTGAGAAGAAAGTGAAATTTAAAAAGATCCAGCCCTTGTTTGTATTTGTGTTTATTTTGCTGTTTGAAGTGTTTTAAGTTACAATTGAAAATAATAAAACGAGTGAAATATTAGCTTTCTTTAGGGAGGATACTGAAGGAAAGCATTAGCTTTATTAAAATCATTCTGAACGTAAAATCAAAAAGCACAAAATGGTTGTTTGTAAAACACTAAACCTTTAATCGATTTATTGGCATTCCGATCGATTAGATAAACGGAAATCTATAGTAAACATCAAAGCATTTAAAATATTTCTCTATCTCATTTATAAACAAAACTTTTCTTTTTAGCAGAAAAAATGATTATCAAACGACTAACAGGAAATTCTTCAGATATCAAATTACGATAATAAAATTATTTCCACATGGAAAGGGGTAATGACAATGATGATAGTAATTACAATAATGAATAATTCAGCAGCCCTTTGACATAGAGGGAAGAACTAGGTTCAGAGGCAGCTTTTGAAGGGAATTACTTTAAAAAAATACTTTTATAAAAATCTACATATATTTTTGCATCCGTGTTTTAAAAAAAAAAGTAGGAGAGTACTTTAGGTATGGCTGTTAAGAGTTGTGCTGATTTCCCTGCGGGTATAACAGAGCCAACTTTCTTTGCTTTCTTCATGAAAATGAGTTGCTACTTATTAGCAAAAATAAATATGTAAATGAGAGCGACTACTGTCAGGTATACATTTGTGTCTGGACTTCAGGGTGTCTGAAAACCTTTCCCTCCCCATCTATTGGTCTTACTGCACAAGATACTTTCCAAATTATCGGGGGTGGGGTATCCTCCCCAAGCTCCATTAGTAATCATATATCTGATCTTTTGTATGAAAATACAATTTATTTAGAGGGGAAAAACCGCAATCCGAAGAAATGCAGCAATCAGAGTTTCTGACATTCTGCCTGCATGAAGAGGAAGTGTTGCTGTAACGGGTATTATGTTTATTTGATAAAGAAAATCAATGAAAGTGGCTGTAAAGTAGTTAGTGAGGCGTGTGTTTGGGACTCGGATTGAATAGTGACTCCAGCAGGCTGGTCGATGAGCTCTCTCAGAGCTGTAGAAATCCTGCCTCACCCTTAGACCCAGCACTGACCGCAGCACCTTGTCTCGAGCTCTCTTCATTCTTCTGTCCCCTCCCTCTGTCTTTCACCTTCTTCCCTCCCACATACTTGTTCCTCCTTCACTCCCATTTACTTTATCCACTTTTTTAGTTTCTTCGCACAACCCCCACTCCTCTTTCCAGAACCCTATACTTTTCTCTCATTCTCCTTCTTGTTTTGGTTATTCTTTCTTTAACTAATAGTTTGTGTTTTTTTTTTTTTTTTTCCATTTTTTCCGCCTTGCTTTGGAATCCCCGACTCTCCCTATACTTTCTTCTTCAGATTCTCTATATCCCTCTTGATTTATTTTTGCTGACAGTTTTTCTCCAGTCTGTTCTCACTTTCCCCTTCTGTTACCAATTTATTTGGAACTGGGGTCTTTTTAATTATCCGAACTAATCTGTCACTTTCTTTAGACATTCTAGACGAGCTCTCTACATCAGAATGCGTCCTTTTCCTCCTCGCTATTCTCTGCCTCCTCAAACTCCCATCCATCCCAAGGAATTCGGGAGCTTGGGAGATTTATCTCTATTCTTTTAAAAAATAACTTGCTCTTTTCTTCTCTGCTAAAGTTATTTTTTCTCGCTTCTTTTCCTAGTTTGCAATTTACATTTGGGACTCTGTATAGCCCCACAACTTCCGAATCTTCACCTCACTACCATTAGTGCTCTTACACAGTACAACTATTTCTTTCACTATGCTACTGTATAAAAGCATACCCTCTCTGCACTCCCATCCCGAACGACTTGGTTTTTCTAAATTGAAGTTTCAGTCTCTAGCGCCTCTTGAAAAGTCAGGTAACTTAGTTGCCAATTGTGTGTGTGTGTGTGTGTGTGTGTGTGTGTGTGTGTGTGTGTGTGTGGTGAGGGAGGGTAGGTGTTGTATTATTTGCTATGATTTATTTATTTTTCTCTACTATCTCTCTCCTCTTTCGTTCCACACCCTTCAGCACCAGCAATATTCCTCTTGACGATTTCTTGGGTGTGAACAATACTAACCCTGGAAGATTTCTGAGAAATGAACCTTGACCCGTCTGTGTTGGAATTTATCACTTCACTTTTCCTGCTAAACCGCTTCTAACATTCACCCTCCTTTTTTTTTTTTTTTTTTTTTTAAATTTTCCTTTTTTTTTTTTTTTTTTTTTTTCTTTTTCTTTTACCCCTTCATACTACCTTCTCCTCCCTGATGCTCTGGCTGTGTATAGTGCTTGATGCTGCTTACTAGTTGCCTTCCTCGTCCACCTCCCCTTCTTCCTCCTCCCTCTTGTTTCAGCTACTGCTACAGCTGAAACAGCTGTGGCGGCTGCTTCTTCCCGCTTTAATCCCAGACCCGCAGCTATTGGGCAGCTCCTCAGAGGCAAGAAGTCAACACCATGGCAACCCGACAAGCCTATCAAATCACCGGTGAGCTTGACAGAAGCAGCACAGGAGGCATGGATGGGGATGAGTTGTAGAGGCGGCCGCCGCCACTGAGCTCAGGTACTCTAGAAGGGACAGTAGTTGTTGCCACTCTTTTCTCACTTGCTCTATACACTTGCACCAGTCAACTCATCTTAACACCCGGTGTAGGCTCTTCAGAAAAGGAAAAGGAGTAAGACGGTGCTAAAAGTGGAACAGAAAAACGCACCAGATTTGCAAATAAGAGTTTATAAGGACAACTTCTGGACTCAAGTGATTTCTGTCCCATTGGCAAATGAAATCAAGTAATGACACTAGAATTGGAGTTAAGTAACTTGCACAAAAGCTAAACAAAAATGTTTTCCCCAATACTGGTCCAGAATTAATTTGTCAATGGAGTTTGTTGTTTGTGTGTGTTTTAAATTTTACATTCAAGAAAGGTTGAATGTGTTTTTGATATTATAACTTCTACCCTGCTCCCATCTGATTTTGCAAAAGTGGCCCATCATTAACTTTAGTCATGGAAATATAGACTCGTAATCAGATAACTTAAGATGGAAATGACCTCTATCTAAATGACTGATGTTCAGTATGATCTCCAGTATAGTAGCTTCATGGTAATATGTGTCCAAAGCGGTTGCTTTCTGAATGAAGGAGATAGAAGAGACCATTTTTCCTCCTTCACAGAAATGAGTCTACTTTGATTTTTTTTGTTCCTGTAGAAATATATTTCGAGAAAGAAATTAATTAAATTAACTAATTATTATTTTTTAAATTGCCATACCTGAGAACTGCAAGTTTATTGCTATGTAAAATATCAGAATAGTATTTTTTTCTTTGTATTGAGAAGAAAAAACTAAAGGTACTGGAGACTCCAGTAAATGGGCCCCAGATTATTTGATTTAATAAAAGATGCCTCCAAATTCTCGTGCAACATGCTAATCCTTATAATGTTGATACAACCTCACTGAAAAACAAAGTAAATGTGCCTTCATTTTATAGATAGCTATTTAATAACAGATGTAGTTAGTCTTGTTCATGTTCTCTTCTTTCCCATTGAAATAACTACTACCCAATATTACCTCTCTGCTGGCAAGAACAAGTATACCAGTTGTAAAGTTTCAGTTATAACAGTTTTTAGTTAACAGCAAAAGTTAATCTATTAAAGAAATCATGAATATTCTAAAATATGTACTTAAGAAAATGTAATCATATGAATATATTTATGAAAGTTATTTTTAACATATCTTATGAGAAACATCCATTTTTAGATATAATAGGGTTATACTTAGCACATAAAGAGTAGTAGGAAATATGAAAACATTAATCTTTGGTGACAAATTTTAAAAAAAACATATCCAAGTAATCAATACTCTAGCAGAGTCATATCTACATTATGAAATGGAATAATAAGAATCATTGATAAAGTAATAAATGTTAATAAACTACAATTTGAACCTTATTCCTACTTTAAACATATTTTCATTAAGAAAATATTTAAAATTGTACTTAAAATGTGATAAAAAACAAACAGGAACATTATCAAGAATTAAAAAAAAAAGAGAAAACATAAATCTTAGGATGTATGTTCTTCCCCTTCTCCCATGAAAATAGTCTTGTGATATTATGATAAACTTTTGGATATATTTTCTTTACTTAGTCACCAGGTTAGTAACTATAACATCTGGCTGTCCAGTGGCTCTATTACAAACATTTGGATATACTGAATTGAACTTTTGGTTGATTTAAAGTGTTAACCTGATGCTCACAGATTGACATTTAAAAATATGTATTGCTAATTCAAATAACATTTGACATATATTGAATGTTTGCAGTGTAAAATCTAAGAAAAACATAGTGCTATGTATTTAAATGAAAATGCGCAGAAATTTGCTGTTATCTCCCAGGACACATCTATAAATCTAAACTATTTGGAGAAAGACATTGAAAGAATATATAGAAATCCTCTGAATAGATTGTAGCTTTAGAGAGTAAAAATGAACACAAGAAAGACATTTATGTTTAATAAAACCTTATTATTTAATTTAAGTGTCAGTCTCTCCCCCCTTTGAGTAGTTATATATAATGGAAAATCAAAAATATGTAAATACTATTATTTAAAATATTTCTATTATCCATTTAAAATATACAAAATATAGTGCAATTGAAATTGCATTCATGTTATATATTATTCCAATTTTAAAAAATTCTATGGAACACATTTTGTCCAAAAAAGAGACTATAAATAATTAGAATTCCTAATACACAGAAATCATATTGATGAAAATCTGTTTTCTTTACCTATCAACTTTAAAAGATTTTTAAAAATCACATATGGGACTATAGAATAATTTATGGAAACCCTATATTTCCATAGAAACCTTGTAGATATTATATCAAATATATAAATCTATAATTTATATCTAGCTTCCCCCAAAATATTTTCTCTAAACATAATGGACTCATTTGATTTCTTTCCACATGTACACGTTAAATTCCCATAAATGCAAATGCCCAACATGTACAGATATAACTATTTCCACAAATCTTTACATTTAAAGGTATGTATACCTATAATATTGTAGATAAAATGTTTCCTCTATGGATACCATTGATAAAAGGGGTACTCCAATTTTTTGGTTAATGGAATTTAAATGAGGTTTATGCTAAATAAAAAAAAAAATGTACCATGAGTTCCTTGCTCATTTGACAGAACAGACACTATGTTTATAGAGCTCATTCTTGACCTTACCTGAGTAAGTGCTTTAACTTACAGTAGGAGATGCACCTAAAGGGGTAATACATTGAGTTTAATAGGAAGACAGTTAATAACCTTTTTCTATCCTCGTGCACTATCAATCATGGCTGTCACCAGTCTGCTGAATCAAAGCAAAAGTGTTCTTCACAGATGACTGATTAGAAACGCAAAATCACAAGATCCATCTTCGTGGTCACTTTTATTATAGTCATTTTTAAACTGACAGCAACCTGCTCAGTTTCAGCAGACTGGGCATCACAAATAGTGTCACTCAGTGCAGCTAAGCATGAGAAGATGTTGGTTGGATTATACTTAAAAATAATTAGGCCCAAAGTCCTTTGAGGAGCAAAGAAAAAGGTTTCCCTGCTTTTTCTTGGCTTTGGCTCTGTCACCTTCTCCTCTCTCCCCCCACCCAATCACTAGTAAGTAGCTTACTTTTTATGAGTAGTAGCCTTCATTTAACAGGGAGGCAATGGAACTATATATTTGCTTTTTATAGTTTTACTTTTTAAGAATTGTGAGATATGTACACCAACCTTAACAGTTTGCTGGGTTGTTTTTTTTTTTTTTTTCAATTTACATGGAAATTATTTTATTTATTCTCAATTTCATGTCAAGGAATAATATTGTTATTTCAAAAGAGATATTTTTGTTCAAAGCTTTTATTTTTAACTCTCAAACATTTAGAAACCTAAAATTCAAATATTATTTTTCATACAATTGAAATCTTCAAAATAGAAACTCAATAACTTCTGAATACAATGTTTATTATTATGTAAAAATCTTTGTATTCATCATTTAAAAATTGCAATGTAGAGTACATAGCAGTACATGGTTCATTATTGTAGAAATTATGGTAGCTGTGCGCCCTCCCCCCCCTTTTTAAATGGAGAAATGAGGAAAGGATAGAGGAGACTGAATTTAGTGACATAATTTTTCAGATTGCTGCTAGATTGGATTGCTGGAGATTGCAATGTTTTAAAAATAGCTCTTAAACTAGTAAAAAGAGTGAAATACTTATTTTAAATAGTATGAGTGTAATTATATGTACATATAATTCAAAAGCTAACATGTGATTAAATTAATGGACATATAATATTACCTGCAAAATAAAATTCAGTAGAAATGTAGTTTCAGCTAGTATTTTGAACTCTATACTATGAGTACTATTTTTTAGTTTGTGTAATTATGTATATTCACAATAATGTATAGTTACTAATGCTGTCTATAATTTTGCACAAGAAAAATTGAAAGCAAATCCTCACATTTGTTATACACTTGTGATAGACAAATTTGGTTATTCCCTCATTTAAAAAATGCACCTCTAATTTTGTTTTAGTTTAAATTAAATTATTAATTTTTACTAAAATCAATGGTTTCATCCTACTATCTCTACTCCTTTACCTCATCCTAAACAAGTACAGAGACAGAGACAAGAGCCTGAAAGAAAAGAGATGGGGGCAAGACAGGTGAAAAATGGAAGAAAAAAGAGAACAAGTTAAAAAAGAAAGAGACAGAGACGCAAATTGGCAATAGGGAATAATAGGGTAATATGTTTTATTCTGAGTTTGAATTTTCCATTCATTAGTCCCAGTCTTCTCTTTCTCTCTATCAATGTCTCTGTCTGTCCATCTACCAATTGTTTTTCTTTTTTGCTTCCTCCCACCCTATCCTGTCTCTGTTTGTCTGCTTCTTGTTTCTTCCTCCTCCTTTTTCTTTCTCTTTACATACACTCTTAAAGTGGAAAAAAAAAGTTTACTATTTTTGAGATAACATTCTTATTTTGTCACATCCTGTAACATCAATCTATTACATTCTCTATAGGAATATATGATTAAAAAGGTAATCATACAGGTATATATCATATTATCTGTATCAAAATAATTGTGGTTACAATAATGTGTAAATAACTGGCTAAATTTATTATACTTGGATAATGATAACAATCTCAATGAATATATCTTGCTTACTATACATTTCTTTCTAAGAACATGTATGGATTCTAAATAAAGGCATTATTAATTAAATCCCATCTAGGGATATTATATGAATGATTTTTTTTACAACTAATATAATACAATTATATCTAATCTAATCTAATCTAATATACATTAGTTGATATCTTAACATTTTCCTATTTTCTTAAGAAAATGTATATGTTAATATTGGCCAACAGATATCATAATACTAGTATTAAAATGAAATTTATTAGACATTAAAGAAAACTAAATCCATAAAGAAGCTGCAATTTTCAGTTTTTGATGTATTTTTTTCTGTTTGATGAACTAAAACAAGCAAAAAAAAATCTCTTCACCAAAACACTTTAAATATCTTTGTAAATTAAGGAAAATAAACTGTAAATGAAATATATGTTTTATATTTTAATACAAGGATATATTATTTCTTAAAAAAACTTATTTCTTATTTGAAGAGCCAGTCAATCTGATTATTAATTTTCCCCCCTTATAACCTTTGGGATTTCAGGAAAGCATCCCTGTATTTACCTTATTATTTAAACAAAATAGGTCTTTTAAAGTAATAAATGTGTTTTATCAATATACTAAAAAAATTACCAAAACAGGTGGTCATATTTTAATTTGCATCATAAACGTAGATTTTGAAATAGAATAATGGAAATAATCATCTAGATTTTTTTAAACACAGGAATCATAGCAGCTTAAAGAAATAGCATATATATTCAATATTAGAAATACAACTACCAAAACCATCTTTTTTCCCTTAGGATTCATAATTAGCTTTAAAGAAAAATGATTGTCATCAAAGATTATATTCTTTAACAATGACAGTGTGAAACATTTTGGGTTTAACATTTAATGTATTTTGGCATAACTTGAAGCTAACATTTTATATTTATAGTTTTTAATTAATCTTAGAAGTTCATTTTCTTTTGCATGGTGCTGGTACATAATTTTTTTTTCAAAAATTTTAGCACCTCTCTCTCTCTCTGTCTCATATTTTCATATGTATATATAGGTATATAATTTTTAGGAAAAATCAGGATGTAATTCATTTATGTATGTGTAAGTATACTTTTTACAATGTCCTATTACAATATTATACAATAAATGAAATAAAAAAGGAATTCTTAATCAGTACTATAATTTGAAAAGGAATTTAACATACAAATACCTATAAAGGAATAAAAACTGTCAACAAAAACCTCTCAACTGATTAAGTTAAAAGATATTGATGATTGAATAGTGTTGATAAATTTAGAATTTGGCACAGATGTAAGCAGGTGTGTGTGTGTGTATGTGTGTGTGTGTAAGTGTGTAGCAAATGAGATGCCTAAATAATAAGCAGAAAAGGAGCAATAGTGAAAATGTTACAAATTCCTAAACCATACCTGCCCTTATATAGGCTGCCTTGAATATGCAGTTACTGTATTTCTCTTTTCTGTATATATTTTTCTTTTGGTATATGAACTGTTCTTTGTAGAGTCTTAGTGATGAAAAAAACTGTTATGAGTGTCAGATTGCAATAAATGTGTGAGAAGATGTATGAGCAAGGGTAGACTAGTCATCTTTCAATATACTTCTCTACCTGGGGTTCAGAATCCTACCTCCCATTCAGTGATCTTTAAAAGGAAAACAAAGAAAAGCAAAGGTTCTTCAAAATTCAACCTTAGCATTTGGCAGTTAAAAAATGCACAAAACTTTTGAACATTTATTTTCTATAATTATTAATGCGATTTAGAATAGTTTCCAAAATAATGTCCAAAAGGATATTGAAATAAATTGTTTTCCTCATGTAAAATTGTCACTTTTAGAGAAATTGAATTTTATTTTCAAATGTACATTATCCTCTCCTAAAGACTTCCCAAATTCAAGATTCTTATTCTCATCTTCCCTTAAGAAACATTTCCTCTATAAAAAAAAAATCAACCATACAAAATTACCGGAGACAATATTGTTTAATTTTTTAGTTCCCTTTCAATTTTGTGAAATTAAATTTTGTGAAAAAGAGGCAAATTACTTTTTTGGAAACTTTAAGTATTAAGTTTTAAGATGATGTCTCTTTCTTTCTTAATTCATCTTCTTTTTTAAAACTTTTACTTTTACTTTAAACATATAAAGAAATAAAATACCACTGCATTTACATGTAAACTACTGAGATTACACTACTACCAAAGTATTTTAATGCATTACAATTCATTTTGAAATATTTGGACAGACTTTAAAGAGTTGTTGCATTATTTCATCATTATTGCTCTTTGCTGTTTTGTCATAAAGCAAATTTGGATTTTTATTTGAATTTTCCCTCATTTCCCATGCTTAGATATTATATCATTATATAATGTGAGTAGTATGAAGGAGGACAGTTCTAAAATGTAATTCCTTTTATTCTAACATTTCTATAATATAGAAAAGAAGGGATTTCCCTTATGTTCCCTAAGCATCTCACTAATATTAGTATGAAAATATCTGATGTCCCAAATTTTTTTGTGTTTTTGATCTTTCCTCAAAGTTATTTTAAAAATACCTTAAAAAATTTTTTTAAAAATTTAAAATTACTAATCTTAGTCCTTATTTTCATTTCCTCCAAAGCACTAAATTTTGCTCCTTTGTAAAATATGTCCTCATAGCATCTCTTAGTTTAATTCACTTTTAGCAAAAGAAACACCCAAGTTCAATCTAGAGACCTCCTTCCAACATAATTTAGCTAGACCTTTCCTTAGTAAAGGTTTTCTGGTTTTCATTTTCACTTCATATTCTCAAATAAAAGATCCTTTGTTGTCTACCATTTGATTGGACTTAATGAAAAACACTCCATTTTAACTTAACAGTATTTCCCTTTGAATTTATTATATTTAAGGACACTGTCAAAAAATCAAGCATTTAATCTCAGGTTTTTTATACTTCAAAATATATTACTATCATATGGCTCAATGAGGTGATGTAAAAAATGTAGTGAAAAGATTTCAAAAAGAAACAGCAAGCGAAAAACTAGCTTCATTTTAATATGAAACTAAATACTATGGCTAATGTGCAGATTGGGTATGGTAGTTGGCTTTAAAGACTAACATGTGACAGGGTGCCAACAGCTGAATTGTGCAGTATTGACTAAATGAGGTTCACTGATTTGTATTGAGGCTAATATCTTCTTTAAACAATTCCGTGTAAATTGTGCGTATAAAGTCATTGGAAGCTATTTCTCAGGACAGCCTCGCTGGCTAGCTACCTGCTGGAGTGAGGAAGATAATCAATAGAAAGAAATAGAGCTGAGCATGAGACTAGGAAGCTTCAGAGCAGTTAGTGCTGATAAAAGTAGATGATGTCAATATTTGGGAATAGCACAACTCTTGGATAATAGACAAAAGAGAAGTGCATATGTTGGAGAGTGTTCAAACAGAAGTAGAATTAACACCTAAGTGGCAGATGTTGCCCCAGGCTGCAAAAGACATTATTTATTCCAGGTATTGTTAAATTTCTACTGAAACTTGTTGGCATAGGAGAGCAGATTTTTTTTAATGTAATATATCCAACTTTTACAGAAAAGCCTAAATATACATTTAAAAGATTTTTAGGAATTTGGGTTTATAAAAATGCTGATTAATAAAGGAGATGTTTCTGTGGACACATACTTGATTATATACTTGACTTTTTTAAACTGTATATCTCCTCACTGTGTTGAAATTACACTTTATTAGCATCTCTAATGAAATTTAAAAATAATAGAAGAAAATGTAAAATGAAGATTAGTTAGTAAAATATCTGACCCAGAAATATATCTAAAATTTCTTTGTATGTAAATCTGATTAAAACAGTGTTTTACTGATATCCAATCAAATGTCCAATGGGGCTTATTTTTAAAGTTATTACCCTTATTGAGAATGAAGTAATGGTATAGTTTTGTTAATTTAATAGTGAAAATCCGTTTTCCTCTTGCTGTCAGGCAATGAAATTTTGTTCTTCTGTGCTGATCTTTCTGCTGATGTATTATGACATAGTCTGTCAACATGAACAGATATGTGAAAGGAGATTGGGTGACTGAGACATACAACCTGAATCTGGCTCTTCTTGAATTTTAAGTATGTTATCATGTTTAGCTACAGCAAGTAAGAATATGCTTACTTTAAAATGCTATTACTTTGATGTAATTTAAGCAAAAAAAAAATAATAAACCTGGTGGACTATTGACAGGGTTCTAAAAGCTGACTGAATGAGGTAACTTGAAAGATATTCATGAAAATATATTTTTTTCAATATTGTATGTTAATAGTTCTATAAAATAAGCAGTTGCAAAGTGTAAAAATTTCTGTGTGAAGAAGAGAAATCATGGCAAGTATATTTGATTATTAAATATAATTATTACCCCCTTAAAATTAAATACTGCCACTATTGTTACATGCTTTCTTTGTCACAGATATTTGCATTGTTTAGTGTTAGACACTTGAATTATATCAGGCAAGTGATTGCTATGTCAAGTAAAAAGGTCAAGTTCCACACTTTTAATTTCAAATCTCTCTAAGAAAGCTTTTTTTTTTTTTTTTTTTTAAAGAAAGGCACCTATACAGAGATAAGGTACCAATTTACTGTAATTTCTTCTATGGGAAATGCAAACAAAGGAGAAACAGCATACTTTATGCTTTGAAAAATATTCAAGCATCATTTGTTTGGGAAATTATTATTTAGCATACTGACAGTGTTCATCAAAAGCAACAGATGTCAATTAAATGTATTTAATACATATAGTTTATCTATTATGACCTCTGGAAGTCTAAATATAGTCTAAAATATAGATGAAAGATTGTTGATTGTCATATGTTCCAGTTTTCCATCTTAAATTTTGGAAAACTATAAGATCCTATTTATTATGAAATTCTAAAGGAGGCTTCATTTCAAATAAAGTATGCATTTTGATTTAGAGACAGCAAAAAAAAAATCTTTTAAGATCTATACTTCAACTAATTTGTTAATCTTGTGCCACTTTCAGCATTTGTCACACATATAGACCAGGAAATTGGCTCCATCTCATTCTAGCTCTGTGTTGAATTAAAAACCTCTACTGCAAAGAAGAGCATGATGTGGGGAAAGAATAAATTTAGTTCTTTCTTTAGTAATGCACATATATTTCCATATATTTCACATCCTAAGGGAGCCTATGAATGCATTCAATAAATACAAAACTATAAAGAATAATTCCAGAAAAAAAGGGAAAGGGAATTCTTAATTTCTGTATTTAATATATAATTTTAGTTTTGAGAGAAAAAATTAAAATATTCTTTGATTACTTGTCCATTAAAAAAGGCAAAAGTTCTTCCAAGCATCAGAGGACAAAATAAAAAGTAATGATCTTTAGGTGAAACTTCTATTTTAGATAATATTAATAAGCTTATCCCAAAGCAAATGAAATTGGAAGTACAGTACTGTCCTTTCTTTAAAGATAGGTTTCTGCATTATGAGAATCTATATTTATTTTTAGGTGATCAAGATCTATCTTGTTTACTAAAAAAAAGTATAACCCTGTTAAACCATGAATGTGTGTTTATGCAATAGAATCAGCTAGACCCACCTTGTTTATTGAAGACAACAAAAAGAACAGTTTGTGAATAAAGTGCAGTACTAATGAGATAGTCTCTAAGCATGATTATTTGATGACCATTAAGAATTTGTTCAAATGAAATATTTTTCTTAGGTGAAAGAGATTACTAACTCATGCTATGAAGATAGACTTGCCATCTATATATTTCATTATACTTTAAAGTATTTGAATTTGACTGCATTCTGAGAAGACAGTGCAATGTGGTAGATTTATGAGAGTCTGACGGAAACAGGACTAGGAAAGATTATGGCATACTTGTTTAGAAAAATTGTGAACTGAAGGTTCCTGATTTACACTGACATATATCTAGATGAAACTATAGTTTGCAAATTGCCTAGAGGAGCCATCTTTTATTAAGTGTTTGATGGGTACTGAAATGTACATATCTATTCTAAAACATATCAGGAATCTTGATATTATATTTGCAAATGTGGTCTTCACAGTTTTAGATTAAAACAATCTTCTTATACTTGAGTTTGATTTTTCAAATCAAACTTCAAAAAAGTTCTTTTGTCCATTAAATGAAACAGTTCTGATAAGGAAATACATTTTGAATTTTTTTATATCATTGGATGAAAAGATTTAATAACATTACAGAATTTTGAGAAATTTCATAATATATTCATATGATTAAGAAGTTCAATGCTCTTAAATGCTTTTGGCATTTTTCTCCCTTCTTTAGAGATGAAGAAATAAAGTTAAGAAGATTATCTCCACAGATCTACTTCTATATATACAACTGAAAGATCTCCTCCATTCCTTTTTATAAGTGGATTGATTCACAATGGGTTTCATTTGAAGGATATAGCTGATTCACCTCATCTTATTCAGGTTAGTGAAGGTCCTATATAGTTGTATTCAAGAATGAAGAAGAGTCATTATTTCTATACCCATCTCCTAAGACTAAGAATGAACTATATATTATCAGCAATTGTTTAGAATTCAGTCCAAGGCTGTTGGATTTGTGGAATGATTTTCAATCCTGTTTTTGTAAGACACGAGGGTCTCAATTTCCATTAAAAGCTTTTAAAATATCTTCACTAGAAATTAAAGGTTATACTAAGTCTTTTAAGAAAATCTTTATAAAAGAGAAATAAAATTTTGTCCCTGGACAATTTCTTTTTAATCAGGAAAGGGGGATGTCACAAAATCAGCTAATAACAGGGTAATCACAAGTGCAAAAGCACTTTTATCATTTTCCTTCAAAATCTTCCATCTCTAGACCCAGATTCCCTAATGCTTTGCAATTTGCTATAAATGAGATGATACCCAGAGTACAATAAGGCTTCCTTTACTGCATAAATGGCTTCTTTCTCTGAAAAAGCCAACACACTGGGAAAGTCTGAGTAGTTATGTCTAGTTCTTAAATTATTAGTTACTAGTTCTGCATTATTGTTTTTCTCAATAAAATATTTTTCAATATTTTCTTACTGTTTCAGAAAAGCCAGTGTGATTTAAAGCATAGGGTTGGCCAAAAAATATCGATGGGGAAGATACATTTCTGGCACAATAGTCTCCATAGCACCTTCCCTACAAAGAAAGGAACTTTTTTATTTTAAACTAATAAAGGCATTTTATTATAAACTTTTTAGTGTTGGCTTGGAATCAGGAAGTTTTGGATTCAAATCCTGCCTTTGATACTTAGTTGCTCTGTTGTTTCCCTTATTATGTTATAAGCTCTTTTGACAAAGGCAGGATTTTGACAAAACTTTTTTTGTATCCTTAGCATTTACCATAGGCGCCTGACAAAAAATAGGTGCTTAATAAACATTTATGATTAATTGAAATAGCTTATTAGTCTCAGTTTCCTCATCTGTAAAACAGGATTATCAATACTGTACCTGGAGTACTTATCTCAGATAGTTTTTAATCTTAAAAGTGATTATATTTGTAAAATGTTTTGCAGATGTTAAATTTAATATTAGTTATGATTTTGAATCCATACTTCTGGTTGCCTTAAGGGATAAAATATTTCCTTTTACCTAACAAATAAAAACAAGCTTAACAGAATTATACTGAAAATCAGCAAACTTAGTTCTTTGAGGTCCAGAACTTTTGTTTTTGTCTTTACATCCCCAGTACTTAGCACAATGCTTTGAACATAGTGGTAATTACTGGATGTTTATGAAAAGAAAAATGAAAGAAGCTTTTCTCTCTCATAATAATAATATTAACCACCAAGTTTAGTTAATAAAGAGGTTTAAAGGAAAAAAAACTAAGATATTATTACAATTATGGAATCTCAGAGTTAAAGGCTTTCCCTAGACATTTTTTCACTTAAATTGATATCAAACCACAATCTTCCATCCTATATATGTTGAACATTAATTTTAAAAAGTTGTGTAAGAATTTACTTTGACAAAATCTTTGATCCATGTTCTCACATTATGACTGCTTCCTTCAACAAGATAGATAGTACAACACCCAGGGGACATTCAGGGTGCTTCTTTTATTCTATCATATCATTAACCTACCTCTTTTCTGGTCATAGATTTTTATGGTGATATTTCTTAATGACATTTCATAGTCACAATAAGTAGCATTTCTATAACACTATAAGGTTTACAAAGCACTTTAAAGTTAATTCATTTGGTAGCCACAACAACCTTGCTTGAATGAAAGTTATCAATAATTCTTCCTTCTTTGCCATATCATATCTCAGCTATTTATCTTAGTTTTGGATCATTTTCAAAATGTAATCATGTCTTTAAAGTAATTTTTTAAAAATGCTAACTACATAGAGCCAAGGATACACTTATGAGATACTTGACTAGAGACTTTTCAAGATTTTGTCCACTTTATTAAATGCTTTGATGAAATCTATTTATGGTATCTCTATAGTATTACATATTATATTAATCTACAAAACCTGTCATAAAGAAATGAGATTATTTGATGTCACCTATTTACTTATTTATTATTATTATTTTTAATAACTTTTTATTGATAGAACTCATGCCAGGGTAATTTTTTACAGCATTATCCCTTGCACTCACTTCTGTTCCAATTTTTCCCCTCCCTCCCTCCATCCCACCCAGATGGCAAGCAGTCCTTTACATGTTGAATATCCCTATTTATTTATGATGAAACCATGCTATCCAATATTGATCAACATTTCCCTTTCTAAATGCTCATATGACTATCATAATGGTAATATACCATTTCCCAAAGGTTTTAAGGCAAATTCAACTTTTACTTTCCAAAATCTACCCTTTCCCCTTTAAAATAGGAAAACTCAAATTTCTTTCTTTTTAACATTTTTATTGATTTTTGAATATCATCTATACTTCCCAATATATCATTCCCTCTCCCCTCCTTCAAGGACTATTCTCTTTGATAAAGAATCATAAAAAAAGAGGAAAAAATTACTGTTATCAGAAGTAACCAACACACAATCTAGTCCAACATTTGAGGTAGTGTTTCACATCCTTAGTACGTCACCTCTGCCAAGAAGGGAGAAAATTCTAAGATTTTTTTTTTCCTTTGGGGCAAAATTTAGTCAGTATGGTTCCACAGAATTCAATTTCTTTCTTTCTTTTGTTATTTCTTTTTAAATTGTACTCATTGTGTACTGAGAAATTTTCTCCATTTCCTTAGTTTCTGATGTTCTTCATGGTTTTTCCTTTCTTTTTCTCCCTCCCTCACCCCCTCCTTCCCCCTCTTTCTTCCTCTCTTCCTCCCTCACTCTTTCTCTTCCTCCTCTCAACATCTCTTTCCCCCTTCCTCCCTTCCTTCCCACCTTCCCTCCTTCTCTTTTTCCTTCCCTCCTTTCCTCATTCCTTCTTTCCTTCTCTTTCTTCCCTCCCTCTTTCCTTCCTTCCTCTCTTTCTTCCCTCCCTTTCTTCTCTCTTTCTTCTCTCCTCTTCCTCCCTCTTCCTTCCTTCCTTCCTTCTTTTCTTCCTTCCTTCCTTCCCTCCTTTCCTTTCTTTCCGTCTAGTAAGTATTAAGTATCTGAGACCATTCATGACTTTTCAAAGATACTGTCAAGGACTCAGCAATCACATGCCAATTCTTTCACCATATCTTCAGTTCAAGTTTATTAATGCTGCTAGGTAACTCTTTTATTATCTCCTGACATATTTAATTTTAACTCCTCATCAATTTTTGTCCTATGCTTCCAAGTAGTGAAAGTTTTCTCTTCAGAAGGAAAAAACAAAATTAAACAAAAACTGTATACCGCAGAATAACAAATTCAGCAAAGACCATTGTGGTCATCTGGTCTAGCCCACACATGAATAAGAATGTTCATCTGTCATCCTATGATTGAATAAAAACTTTTAAGTCAGGAAGAAACTCATAATGTCCCAAAGGAACTCATTCCATTTTTGGATAGCTCTAGTTGTTAGGGAGTTTTTCTTACATCAAGTCTAATTTTTTTTATCTTTTCAACCCTTTCCAACTCTCCAAGTTTAGCACTCAAGAACTAAGCAGAAGAAAGCTGTCATCTATCATGTTAGTTATTCCTCTTCAAAATGATAATTATGCCATCTATACTTATGTTTGTAGTTCTCTTTTCTGTTTTTCATCTGTGACTTTTGTGCTACTTCCAAAATATTGTAGCCTTTATCCTCACTCTTGCCCCACTCCCCAGTATCAGCATCTTGCCTTTATTTTTAGCATTCATTGTTAACCTTAGCTTATTTTCAGCTTTCATGCTATGGACACTATTTTCACAGGACTGTGCCACTTATTTTTGTTCACTTTCCATCATCTATGCTTACATCTATCTTATATTCATAAAGACTAGAATAGGCTAGATTTGTGATTTTAATAGTATCAGAAATTTCTGGATGAGAAAACTCATCTTTGGATATAGATAGGTTGACACCTTTTCTGTGACTGATAGTCTTGAGTGTTGCCTAGGAAAATGAAAGGTCAAATGACTTCCCCAGTATCACACAACCAGTATATGGACAAAACAGTATTGAAGACACATATTCCTAACACTAAGGCCAACTCTTTATCCATTATATTATGATGCTCTCCATCTGTGTCTTTTTTCTTAATCTTGGTTTGCCAATAAATGCATTTACACCAATCTCCACAGATAGCTGCCCTTTTTGGTTCTCTTTAGAATCATTTGTTTTTGGTCTCAGTTGAATTCTGTTCTTAATAAGTTTCTATCCCTCCATCTCTGACTGATATGAGTCAACTTCTTCAGTTTATACCCTTCTAAGTAACATTGCTGGATCCAAGGATTTATTAAATGTGTAGACATTTGGTAACTTCAAATAATCATGAAAGGCAGACATATTACAATTATCAACTGGTTGTTTTTTTCTAAGATTTTTTATGTATTATTGTTGATTCTATTTATCACAAGAAAAATGCCATTTAATGAAAAATAACAATTTGTTGTTATTTTTCTTCTAATTAGGATTGCTTCACCAATTTACTTCATGGTGAAACAAGGTGGTTTTTATTATTGTCTTTTGCATTTATACAAAGGCTTCTATGATAAATTTTTTATATTATGTTCTTAGAAAAAAGATGCCATTTTTATAATAATTGGTAACAAACATCAATCTCATACCTTACTGAAGTTCCAATAGAAATAGTATTGATTCTTTCTTTGGTGGGCAAAATTAGTATTACTTTACATAGATTCCATAATAAAAGCAGTGCCATATTTAATAGTAGTCATTATCTTTCAAAAATTAAAAAGCATATCCCGTTATAGAAAGTTTTGAAAATAGAACTTTGTAAGTGCTCCTGAGACAAGGATATTTAAAATAGTGCCTTAATTTTGAATATTATAGCTAAATAGAGGGTCATTTTAGTCTTCATTTCTAACTCTTAAACTTTGATAACATATTATTAAATAATATAATAATAAAATTATATATTCAGGATATTAAGTATATTAAATATGATTTGCAAGTAGAATTTAAAGGCATGTTGAATTTCTCCTTCACATCTAATATGATTTTTAATTTTGATAGCCACAGGATACAGTTTATATTTATAATAACTAGTGATTATTCATTTGTCCCAGAATGCATATGTTATGCATGATGGGACAATCTAATTTTCATAAACTTAAAAAAAGTTTTAAAATATGATTTACTTCTTTATTACTTTTAGCAGTGCTACAACCTGAGTTGTTCTAGTTGACAACTATACGAAGACTTCATGAATTATGAAATTGAAAATCAAATAATTAAGGTATTATAATTAAACACCTACAGCTATAGAGTTTGTGAGAATATAATATAAGGGCAAGATCTTTTCAAAACACCAAATATTCTTGATTTTGTCAAGGAGAGAACTGTTTTCATTGATGTAAATCTCAAACCATATAGACCTTTATAAATTACTTTATTAAGTCTTTCAGAATGTAAAGATCAACAATCTGGGACTGACTTTATGATAAACCTCTACAAACTCTAACTAGTATGGCCCTTAGAAAACAGACTTATGGTCAATTCTTAAACACTTTCCAACTTTCTATTATCTGATTCAAAGTTCTTGCTATGAGCTAAGCCTCAGTTACCACAACAAACTCTGGTTCTCTGAGGAGGAATGGAACATTCCTTAAGTCTGCCTTCTAAGGATTCTATCCTTCCACAGGAGTGGGTCACCAAGGGGAAGAACAGTATTTATGTATCTTACAAGCAGGTGACACTAGAACTAGTGGTATTCAGTCATGTTCCTGGGGGATTTAAATTTAGGAAAGTGGAGTTCTTATTCTCAGAAGTTGCTGCATAAGAATGGAATGTGGAACCTTGAATACTTGTGTGAAGCCAGAATTCTTGATGCCTCAAAAACATCTTCCCAGCTCAGTCTAGCATCAGTGGAGCCCAATGTGGAACAAATACAAGTACCATGAGATCTGCTTGGCTTAGCCCAGCAGCAAATTGTCTTGTCCAGATGAGATATTATATGACTTAGGAGGAAAAAGCCAAGCTCAAAAATAGAGCAACTCTCACTGAATTTTGTGAGGACTATCTGGAGAGATTAAAAAATATCAAAGCCTTCTAGTACTAGAATTGTGAATTGTCTTAGCTATGTATGTCTCCTACCTGTGTGCTTTACTACCACTGTTTTCCTAGAATCGTTGGAGTAGTAATTTAAGCTATTTTTCTGGGAACCAACTGCTAGTGGCAAGATGAGTAAATTCCAAAAGGTCATTATATTACTCCAAGTATTTCCATGAGAATGGGTAAGTTCTACTTCTTCTCCATAGGAAGGTACTTGCTTTGTAAAAACTGAGTCTTCATTGTCCTATTCTAAGCATGTGCTTTAGCCATTCTCTATTCCTTCAAGTCAAGGGTACTTCTCTACTGAAGGTAGCTAGAGCCCTGAAAGCATGATGTTCTACTAGTAGGGAGACAGACAAATGAATTTAATTTTTTTGTGATCCAAATCCCTTCTATCTTTTCTTCTTTCTCTTTGCAACAATGCAAAGCGAAGCAAAACAAAACAAAATAAAAATCACTACCACCAAGAAGAAAAACTCCCTCACTCCCTGGGAATACAATTTAGAGAACCTTTCTGAGACCATTTATATCACTCACTACTCATCCTTGATTGTCTTGTTTTCCCTGAAGAATGGATTGTCTTTGAGTTCTGAAATGACTATGCCTTAAGCATTTCTTACTTTCTGTGATTAAGGCTGCCATCTTCCAAAGCATATGTGATCTTCTTTTAGAGTCAAGGGTAAAAAGGGATTCTGGAAAGAGTTGGCTATGAATAAGTAAAGACTGGAATTATTGCTAAAAAGGAAGCCCTTTTGAAATTTTCAGTAGTACTTAGGCCTAGGAGGAGAAGAAATAAAAAACCTTCTAGGAGGAATATTATCCATATTATTCTCAATATTTTTTCTGAATTTTTCACTTTCAGCGTATGTTTTAAGTTTTTTTCTTAACATTTCATTCCCCTTCTCCACCTGAATCTTTACTTCCATTAAGGATAAGTATAAATGCCACCTTCCAAAGAAACTTTTCTTGATTTTCTCTGTTGTTAGCATCTCATTATTTTGTATTTGTTTATTTATCTATTGTTTTTACTAATTTGGAAGCATACTATGTTTGTTTCCCCAATAGAATATAAATCCTTTGAGGACAGCATCTGTCTTCCACTTTTATCATAGTGCCTACCATGTCTAGCACAGTGTTTAACATATAATGTATGTTGAATATTTTTGTGCTGAATTGAATTATTGAATTTAGCACAATATGCTATCTAATGGAATAACTTAAGTGATCCTTCTGTGTCATTATGAGACATCAAAGGGGGACTTACTAGAGGAAGACATTAAAAAGAAAAATAATTCCATTATAAAGATTCTTTGTAGTTTGGTTTCAACCTCTCTTCCTAGACTGATTATACATTAGTCCCCATCATGTACTCACCAAGTCAGCTTTTTTCTTGCTCAGAAACAATATTTTATTTCTCCCTTCTATGCCTTTGCACATAACTTATATGGTCCACTTTGTAGAATCTCTTGATATAAAATCAGATGCCACCTCTTTTAAGGAATCTCTCTTTATTATCCTAGTTGCTATCCTTCTCCCCAATTACCCAATCATTGCATCTTTATATTGAATCTATACTGGATATAATTATCTGTGACTCTATCCTCTTCCATTAGTAGAATTCAAGTTCCTTTGGGGAAAAGATTGATTTTGTATAGAAATCTCCAGTGCCTAGCAAAGTACCTAGTCAGTAGAGAGATTTTTAAAAAATTGCTCATCAATGGCTCAGCTGATGGATTAAAATATATATGTATGGTATATACCAATAAAATTATAATAAACCTCAAAGATGTTCATTATTCATTTCCTAAAACTACATGCTCTACAATATAGCAAAAATCATATATAATCCTCCCCAGCAGAATACAAACTTTTTGAGGACAGGGTCTATTCCGAGACTTGGGAGCATTGATTTATGAGAGCAATAGCAAGATAGGAAGCCTGTCTCCCAAGTTTCCAGGTACAGAGACAGTGAAAGAAATCAGTCTCCTTGGTACATAGACAGTGAGGTAAGCACTGAAACTTGGAAAGGTTTTTTTACCTTCATCCTCAGGGTCCAAAAAGAGATGACAGAGTTCAAGACACAATTGCCACTTTCTTTTTTCTTTCTTCTTTGTCTATGTCTCTTGAAACTTCACACGACACTTTTATTTCCTTGTGAGGTAGCGTCCAGCTTCTCTTCTGATTATCCTATAAATGTTCTTATTATCATTGTCTGTTGTACTGACTTTTGAAAAGAATGAGATTCTCTCAAAACAGTGAAAAGCAAAACTATGGAGACAAACAGCACCAAATACATCAGAAAGGTGATGTCATGGCTTGCAAATGAATTGGATTTAAGTGAGGCAGGGCTGTGCAGAGTCACAAGTCTCATTCTATCCTTTGGAGTTATCTGGGTCCAGGGGCAAGTTATAGATGGGAACTCCTAGACATGTCCCTGAATGCAATGGGAAACCTTGGCCTTTTTAAGCTAAAGTCTTTCCAGGTCTCATTTCTTTTTTCTTTTTGACAAAACTGACAGACTAGAAACATTAAGTATATGGAAAATGGGGCTAGGGTGAGGGCTAGTAGTATCCAAGATATGGTACCTCATTTCACTGGAAAGGCACCTGGATAAAGCAATGAATAGAGTATAGGACTTAGAATTAAGAAGACTTAGATTTGAATCCTTTCTCAAACATATATTAGTTGAAAAACCTGTACTTCCTATCTAGTTTCCTCATTTGTGAAATGGGGATAATAGCAGCATCTAACTCTTAAGTGATGATCAAGTGAAATAATATTTGAGCAAGTGCTTTGTAAATCTTAAATATTAACAATTTTTTTAAAAGGTGGGCAGGATGGATTTAAATATAAAATTCTGAAATAGAATCAATAGTCCATTAAAATCTTAACTAAAGATGACAGTTCTAATAAATTTATATAAGATCTTAAATTTAGAGGCAAAAATGGATCTTAAAGGTCATCTAGTTCAGATCCTTTATTTCACAGATGAGGACTGAGGTCAAGAGAAGTTATGTATGTTATCTGATTACACATGAGCAATAATGATAGATCTGAGATTTGAACCTTCATTCTCTTAACCTAAATCAAAGTTTCCTCTGGACCATGTTGCTTCTAGTGAATTGTTTTGTACTTAAGTTTTACATAATTAATCAAATGAGCTTCATTGAATTATGTGTCATCCTTTTAAAAGATGCTGGAATTTTTTCCTCCCAAGAAATAGAAGGTCACCTTACAGAAGGTCATCCTCCTCAAGGTTTTACTCCCTTATTACTCAGAGAATCTGGGCATCTGGATCTCCCTATTTCTCTATGAAGACACTGTGAATTGTCTTTTTTCGTCCTGTTCTCAAAATATCTACAGTGGTTGCTTAGGAGATAGGGGGTAAGAATTACAAAGAGTTAATAGAAAGTTTCAGGAAGGGAATGGGGCTGATTTTGCTTCTCCATCCCTTTCCGAGAGACTAGATAGTAATGATTTTCCTATATTTAACAGCAGTTAAAAATCTTTGGCTTAACAAACTCTTCTTTATAAATACAAATATTTGGTGGTTGAATTAACTGACTGGGTATGGTTATACAGCAATAGAAATGCCAAAAGAAAGAAAAGAATAATAAAATTCTCCCTCACCCTCTTCTTCTCTCTATCTCTCTGTCTCTCTGTCTCTCTGTCTGTTTCTCTCTCTCTGTCTCTCTCTGTCTGTCTGTCTGTCTCTCTGTCTCTCTATATATATGTATACACACACACACACATATATGTATACATATATATGAACTTTATGGTGAAAAAAATGAATAAGTTCCTAGGGTAAAAAGAAAACAAGTAAATTTTGTTACTATCTTTATAAATTTAATATAAACTTTAAAAACAAACTAACATATTTGTGGTTTCAAACTATAAATTGTAATATAGTCATATTTTTAAGTTTTTATTTGTGCATTAGAATGTTTGTGTTTGTTAATAATTATTAAATTCATATCAAAACTAAAAAATATGAAATGCAAATATCTCCAGGGGAGTATGAACCCAATATTAATCATTAATATGGATCCAAACCCAATTTTTCCTTGTAGATTAGTATCGAAGGATTCCAGGGCATGATTTATTCATATAATGTTAGTGTAAAGCCTCTATCAACACTTAAATTTTTACATGGTCCTCATTTTTCTAAACCTAGGCTATAGGCATTCCTGTCTACCAGGTAGTAGAGGTAGCTCTTTACTTGTTAGTTTAATGTATCAATTTGTAATTCCCCCAATTAGTTATCAACAATGAGTATAAGGACACAGGGTAAGCACGAGAAAACACCAGATGTGAAAGCCAGAGTTTATGTTAAAAGTAAGTGGATGAAATTAATTATTTTAATAGAATCAAATGGTATTAGATAATTAGCATTTCTCAAGAACTTACTATGTGTCAGACACTGGTAAGTATTGGAGATACAAAGAAAGGCAAATTAAAGGAACAAAAACCAATTCCTTGTCAAGGATATCAAGGAGGGAGTGAACTCAAATATATAAGTAGCTGAATCTCAAGAAACCATATTAGTTCAGGCGGTCAACTGGTACTGGATGGTTTATTGATGTGTTAAGCACTGGGGATATAAAAGGGGGAAAAAGATAAAAGACAAGAAAATAAAGTAAGTCTCAACCAAATGAACAAACAAATAATTTAGCCCTTTACTTTCAAGTAGATTAGAGTCCAATGGGGAAAGACAACATGCAAATAACCATGTAGTAATAGGATTTGTGCATAATAAATTGGAGGGAAGGCACTTAGATTAAAGGGGATTATAAAAAGCTTCTTGCAGAAGATGAGACTTTAGCTAAGATTTAAAGGAAGCAAGGAAAGCGTGGAAGGGAAGATTGAGAAGAGATAGTATTCCAAGCAGTAGAGAGTTAGTAAGAATGCTTGGAATGAGGGCATGGAGTGTCTAGTTCAAGGAACTGCAAGAAGCCTCAGTGTCAGTAATTTGCAGTATACATGCAGGGGGAAAGGAACACATTGAGAAGACTAGGAAAGTAGGAAGGGGCCTGATTATAAAAGACTTTAAAAACCAAACAAAGCATTTATATTTTATCTAGGAAGCAATAGAGAAGCAGTGCAGTATATAGAGGGAGTGGAGTGTTATGAAAGATTGATTCAATGGCTTTGTGAAAGACGATTTGGAATTTGGATAGATTTAAGACAGTGAGACTAAACAGCAGCCTGTTACAATAGCCCAGGTACAAAGTAGGAAGGTCTGGCCCAGGGTGATCGCAGCATTTAAGGAGAAGAAGAAGGCATATATGAGGGATATTGTGAACATAAAATAGAAAAGCTTTGACATCAAATTGGATTTGGTGGCTGAGAGAGGGAGGAATCATGGATGACTACTAGATTGTGAGCCTGGGTGACTGGAAGGATGATGGTAACTTTAACTGTAATAAGTATGTTTAGAAAGGGAGAAGGTACGGGGGAAAAGACTGTGGTCTTGACATGTGGAGTTTAATATGTCCATAGAACATTGAATTATGAGATATCTAATAAGCAGTTGGAGTTACTATCCTGAGGATTAGTAAAGAAATAAGGCCTTAATAAGTATCTTTGACAGTCATTGGCATAGAGATGATAATAAAAACTATGGGAACTGATGAGATCACCAAGTGAAATAGCATAGAAGTAAAAGAGAAGAGACTCAGGACAGGGTTTTGGTAGAACTCAGTGATTAGCTGAGCTGAAGGTCCAGCAAAGGAGACACAGAAAAATGTTCAAGCATGTAAAAAGAGAACCAGAGTAAAACATTATTATAAGAACCTAGATAAAAGAGAGTGTTAAGAAGTGGGTGATTGCCAATGTCAAATGCTATGGAAAGGAAGTGCAGACCTTCATTTTGGATCGACTGCTCAAGGAGTTTAGCCACCAAAAAAAGGAGAGAGGTGGGATAATGGCTAATAAGAATGGACAGTGAAGGAGGGGGAAAAGGAACAAAGGATGGGGAAGACATGGGTATGTTTGTAGTTGATAGGGAAGCAATCAGGAGACAGGGAGAAACTGAAGAAGAGAGGTATGAGAGAGGAGACAATCTTCTAGAAAAGAAGGGATGGAATGGGATCACTTCCATATGTACAGGGATTTGCTTTGACAAAGAGAAGATCTATATCTTCAGGGGAAATGGAGTGAAGGAGGAGATACTAATAAAAAGAATTTGAATGATTTGAGATAAGAAATGCAGGGAGAGATCTCTTCAGAAATAGCCTAAATTTTCTCAATCTTTGTTCTTCTTGATTTTCCTCTAGCCTTTGGTCACCTTCTTTTTCTTGACATTCTTCTTTATCTAATTTTTAAGGTTACCACTCTATCCTGCTTATACTCCTGGTTATCTGAGTATTCTTTAGTATCTTTGGCAAATGCTCAACCAAGTCATACCCATTAGTTGGAGGTATCTTGCCAGACTCTGTGCTAGGCCTTTTCTCTTCTTCCTCTATACTTCCTCACTTGGTGATCTTAACAATCCCTAAGGATCATTTTTTTGCTAATGATTCTCAAAATTTACTTGTCCTTCTCTAACCTCTGCTGATTTCTAATTTTGTATCTTCAACTGCCTTTTATAAATCTTGAATTGGAGAGAGAATAAATGTCTTAAACTCAACATGTGCAAACTAAACTTATTTATCTTTCCCTTTAAGCTTTTCCCACCTCCAAACTTCCATAAAACCCATATCCATCAGGCTCCCCAAGTAGACTTTATGCTCAACCGCTCACTATCTCTCACCTCCTATATACAATCTATTTCCAAGGCCTGTTGATTTTACCTTTGCAAGGCATCTCCAATATGCTTCCTTCTCTCCTCGAACACTATCATGATTCTGGTGCACGTCCTCATAATATCAAGTTTGGACTGTTGCAATAGATTGCTAGTGAGTTTGCTTGGTCTAAGTCTTTCCCCACTCCAATCCATCCCTCTTGTAGCTGACAAAATTTAGACTTGACCATGTCATATGCTCACTCAATAAAGTTCAGTAATTCCCTATTATCTCCAGAATCAAATACAAAATCTTTTGTTTTCAGCATTCAAAGCTCTCACTCTTGTTATACTCATTCTCTACTATGTACTCTATCTGCAACATCAGCTTTCTTTTTCCTGTACAAATAAGACATCTTATCTTTTACCTCCCTGCACCATCTCTGACACTTTTATGCATGATATACTCTTGGTCCTCATCTCTACCTCTTGATTTCCATAGCTTCCTTCAAATGCCAAAATAAAAGCCTTCTTTCTAATAGGAAGTCTTCCCTGATCCCCCTTTAATTCTATTATCTTTATGCTATTAATTATTTCTAATTTATCCTTTTTTTGTACATAATTATGGTTATTTTGACTCCCCCACTAGACTGTGATCTATTTGAAAGCAGGTACTCTTTTGCCTGCCTTTATATCCTCACTTCTTCTTACAAAGTGGTGGGCACAATGTAGGTAATTAATAAATGTTTACTGACTAATGGGACTAATACCCATCAGTTAGTGAATCTAACTATTCCCACCTTTACAATATCTCTTTCACTGATCTCCTCTCCTCTCCATTCATATGGCCAACATCCTAGTTCTAAGCTCCAAATTCTTTTTTTTTTCTGTCTCTAAGAGTTCTCCTTTTCAATAATCCTCCACACAGCTGTCAAAGTAGTTTTCCTAAAGCATATCCTTTCACTTCCTTACTCACTAAACTCCAGGACCTCCATATTACCTATAAGATCAAATTTAATTTTTTCTCTTTGACATTTAAGGCATTTTAAGACATAGCCTCATTCAACCTTTATAGCATTATTACATATTACTCCCTTACATGTGTGATGTGATCTAATCAAACTGATCATGCTATTCCTTATACATGAAAGTCCATTACCTGCCTTCAGGCTTTTACATTGATTTTCCCCATGTCTGGAACAATCTACACACACACACACACACACACACACACACACACACACACTGTAATCCAGAGCTTCTTTCTAAGCTTAATTAATTCTGAAAAGATATATTAACCTTTTTAAATTCCCCAAATTACAAGTACCTCTTTAAGGGCTAATTTTTCTTGTATCAATTTTGTGACTATGTTGTAAATTGCTATTTATATACATGTTTCTCCTCTAGATAGAATGTAAGCTTTTTGAGGGTAGAAACTTTTTAACATTTATTTTTCCAAGCACCTAACCCAGTGCCTAGAAAATAAATCAGCACTTAATAGATATTTGTTGATTGATAGAAAAATGTGTGTATGCTTTTATACAGACAAAATTATTTTTGAGAAAACAATGCTTTCTCATGAAGATTTCTTAAAGCACCTACTATCTCAAAAAACCCAACTATCACTTCACATGTAAGTTTAGGCTTTGGCTCTTTAAAAAGAGCTAAACATCAAAGATCGGGCAACATTTTATTCCAACCGGTATGGGTCTATTTTACACCCCTTGCACCTTCTCTTGTTTCCTGAAGAAGTAGTCGCTATCTTTAACTTGAGCCTTTTTTCCTCTTTTTGAAGGAGTCCAGTGACAGAACCCTTTTCATTTAAGCACTTGGCATCAGATTAGCTCTTACAAAAGGAGAGTAATTTCAGAGATTTAGTTAAATATATATATATATATATTTTTTTCCCACAATACTTCAGCAGCATAATCCTCCCTTCCACACACACACTTCACAACATATGACTTTGTGGGCTGGGTAGAGGAATAAGAATTGAGTTTACCATTCATGTCAGTTTCTACAACAGTATTAGTATCCTCAAATTAAAATCCCAAATCCAAAGTACTAGGGTTTTGCATAAACCCAGTGTGAGACCCAGTCTCGTTAGGGCATTGTTGCTAGACTGCCTATATACCTGGCCTGGATTTTTGGATTTTCAGAGCTCCATGGATTCTGCTCTCAGGTTAAATAAGAGATTCTACTCCTTTCACCTAGAGCAAAAGGACCAGAGGAAATCCCCAAAGCCTTTACCCCTTACTAAATATTCTCACAGTAAACACACAAGTGAAGGAGTCACTTTCATTCTTAATCAAGAATGCAGTAGAGGCTTTGGCCACTGCTTTTTTGAAGTCTTTTTAGAAGACTTTTAAAATACTTTTTAAGACTATACTATACTTTTTTTAGAAGACTTTTAAATACTGATGTTCTGGCTTCACCGCCAATGGAAAATAACTCCCCCAACTACTTTATAGGTCAATCCTCCTGCCTCCTAGTCACAGTCTTCTAGCATCTTCCATATGGTGATCCCACCTTAGATGGTATATATATGCGCTACACTCTTTAATACACCTATTTGATATATGTAATGGAGTTTACATATAAGGAAATCAGGGTTCAGAGATATTAAATGGGTTGTCCATGGTCATACAACCAGCAATAAAGAGGTGAATTTTATGTTTCTAGGCCCATCATTCAATTCACTCTGTAGCTGTCTATGATGAAAACTGTAACAGCTACCTTTGATATTTTTATGAACTTGTGAACTGAACTGAAAATTGGTGAATACTGTTAAAATGGAACAGAGAGGTTTTTATTTTATTGAGCAATATACTTTGACACTATGAAAAGCCATATAATAGACTTTTTAATCTAGGAGGATATTACATCTGATTTAACTTTGGTTGCCAGTATAATCTGTTTCCAAAAATAAAGAAAAGATGGAATTTGTTATGTTACTAAAGAAAAAAAATCGAAATATTTTGACTCTTTCTCAGATTGTACTTTTATTCAATACCAACATAACTAATTAAGCTTCTTACATATTCTAACCTAATCTCTTCATTTACTGAAGATGAATAGATATTATTTCTGAAGCCTTTTTAAACAAATGTCAATATTTTGTCTCTGAGACTAGCCTGCTGTCCTGGATGAATCTCTACCAGCAACATCATAAACAGACTATAAAGAGTAATATTTTTTAAATGGTAAAAGTTTAGTTTTATAGTTGTATATGATACAATGAATCCCAATTAGCATTCACATGCAAATTTTAATATATTTTATGATAGAAAACAGAAATATATGAGACTTGAGAAGGTCAGGCATTTCACAACAATTTCCACACAAGCAATGGCTGCTTAAATGCAAAAGTGACCACATTCCAAGTTATTTTAGTGACTCTGCCCCCAGACTGAGACAGAAGAAAGAAGTAGGCCCTTTGTTTCAAGCCTGACAAATATTTTTCCCCTAGTTCCCTGAAATTTGATGTAAGTTGATCTCAGTGTAATGAAAAAATGTTTTACTTGTTGTGGGAAACAAGGCGTATGGTCACTTGACTCCTCTTGGCAACATTCCTGATATGAGGGGGTCACGGTCTATGTATCTAGGCACGGGCAGTACTCTCTTAGTAGTCAAACCAGACAGCCACAACCATATGAATTAGGAATCTATTTTAGGTACGGGATATTTCCAGCTGTTCCATTTGTTGAACTAATGATTATTCTCATATAAACAATGAAATTACCATAAGGGAAGAATTATATTGCTGTATTTAGCTAAAGCATATGTCCATAGTTTTAAAAGTTTCCTCCTCCATAAAGCCTCCCCTGATCTCTCATCTCAGCTGGAGGTGATTTATATACATTAAGGAGTTTAAAATTTAGTAGGAAAAGATGACAAATCCACAAATATATATAATGCGAATTAGAACACTGAAAATGTAGGAGGAAAATCGAGTATATAACATCAGAAAAGGGGAGGATTTACTTCTAGGTGTGAAAGCATCAAGGGAGGAGGTAATAGGTGAACTTGGTCTTAAAGGGAAGGTAATAGAGGCAACTGATGAAATAGTAGATAGAATACTAGGTTCCAAGGCAATAATACTATATCTAGTATTATTTATTTACTAGTTACTTACTAATTAGTTATTTACTAATTGTATAGTTTTGGGTTAGTCCATTAGGCTGTCCTAACTTCAATAAATATAAAATGGGATAATAGTACTTACATCATAAGGTTGTTTTTTGACTCTTTGTTATTTTAACTCTTCTGCTATTAACTTGAGCTTTGCATTGCCCTTTTCCCTCTATTTTGGGGGGTCCAGTGATTAGAATCCCTTTCATTTAAGCACTTGGCATCAGCTTAGCTCTTACAAAAGGATAATAATTTCAGAGACATAGTAAAAAAAAATACACAAACTTTCCCCACAATACTTCAGGGGCATAATCCTTCTCCCCACACACAAACTACAATATATGACTTTGTGGGTTGGGTAGAAGAATATTAAAGGAACTAATATTTGTAAAGAGCCTTGCAAACTTTATATTATTATATAAATATTAGGTATTATAGCATATTAGTAGGTGGAAATCTGGGGACAGTTTTTCAGGGTCAGGGAATAGTCATATGAGAAAAATCATAGAGGTACATAAACACAGGAAAGTATAAAACACAGGTGCATAAAAACAGGAAGCATGAGGAAGAGGGAGAAATAATTCATTTTTGGCTGAAATGTGGAGTAAATAAAAAGAGAAAGATGGAAAAGTAAGTTGAAATAATTATGTGGTAACCTTTTAATATTAGGTTAAGGAGGTTACATTCTATTTGGTAGGCAAATGAAGGAGCAGGAGGATGGAAGGAGACAAGTTTTTATTAATTATTTATTCTGTGCCAGACACTGTACTAAGAAGTTTATGAATATTATCACAACTGATAATAAACTATTGTATCTTATTTTATAAAAACTGTGAAAGGTTATTGAGCAGTGGAATGACATATTAATACTCATCTTCCAGGAAGATTAACCTGGCATTTATTTGGAAATTGAATTTAAAAAGAACTAGAGCAGAGAAAAAGCAAGGAATTAGGTAAATGATAATATATATTAGGGAAAACATCACCAAATGAAATAAAAGAAGCCAAATGAAATGAGAGGGAAAAATAAGAGGATCAAATAATACCATATTCTTGAATTTACCTTTGTGGTTATGAATATAATGCTGAATTAGAATAGGACTCCCATTTAATTTAATTTAATTTAAGCTAAATTCTTTAAAAAGATAAACTATAAATACATTGTACTTTAAATGAGTGATCTAATGTAGATAATCTCTAAGGACCAGTCTCTCATATAGGTTGTGTAATAAAGTATGATGTTGGGCAATTCACTTAAATGCATTGAACTTTAACTCACAGTATTGCGCTTTATAATTATTAAAGGGTTATGTCAGTTTGAACTATGTTAATTAAATGTAAACCATTACTTCCCTCTAAAATACCAAGATTCTCTGATTTGAAGCCTAAGATTGGGAGGCAGAATCTAGGTTAGCTCTGCTCTTTATGACCTGTATGATTTTGCAAAAGTCACTCCACTGCTTTAGGTCTTATTTTCTTATGTAAAGAAGGGAATTGGAGTAGAAGAGTAATCCCATTTAATGGTACATGATTTTAGTACAGATTATACTTCATACTCTTCCTCCATTTTTAATTTGAAAATATACTTCTCTGTATTGCAAATATCTCTTGTGAAACCTTCAAAATTGTAATGACCTTAGGCCAAGCTGGCCACATCTGCTCCTTCTTTTTGCATAGTATTTTGAATTTGCAAAGTGCTTTGAAAATTCATTATTTTATTTGATTCTCACAACAAGGTGAGTATTTTGATTGTCCTCATTTTATAGATGAAGAAACTGATATTTAGAGATATTAAATGAAATGCTTAGGGGTCATACAGTTATGACCTGTGCATCTGAAAAAGGATTTGTCTCCAAGTCTACTACTGTCTCATTACACCAAACTGTATGTTTTTAATCATCCCAAATTGACCTAGAAAAGTGGTTCTTATTCAGTGGTTCACAAACTACTCTTCACTCTCCTTTCCCCTATGATTGAAGTTTGCATTAGTACTTTAATGGTACCTTATAATTAAATAATTGTAAATAATTTCTGAATTATGTTGCAAATCCAGTAATCCTCTGTGACTACAAAATAATCTGAACATTTGAAACATTAAAGTTTTATTTTCCTGCAGCTATTCAAATCTGTCATGATCATTTATACAACAACTTTTGGATTAATGAATTACATTTGATGTAATGAATTACATCAAACCTAGAGCACTTCTGACTTGATGCAATCTGTTTTTGTAGTTCCTCACCCTGCTACCAAATTGTTTCCAAATCATCACAAAGATACAACTTTTGTTCATAAACTTCTTAGCAGTGGATGGTCAGATATAAGCACATTTACATCTGTACATTGTAGTAGAGAGGTTTCTTGTTTGTTTGTTTTTTAACTCTGTGATTATCTATCTATCATCTGTATAAGCACATGATCAGCATGTTAAAAAAAAGTTCTCATTCTTGCAGCACAAATGTCAAAATATTTAAAAATTATGATTGCTGGGCAAACCATTGAAACCATCAGAGAACATCATAAATGTTCTGTGGAAACAAATTTTAAAATGTCTCATCAAATTATTACTGCCTTTTCCTAGTTTGAGTTTATTCCCTATTTTTGTTGCCATTTTTCTATCTAATTCATCTGAGAAAAACTAATTGGCAATACTTCCTGGTCATTCAATAGAGCTCATATGAAAGTATAACTGATGCATCAGTCATAAGAAAAGAAAGGCATGTCTGAAAAGAGTCTTTCCTTTCAAAGGTTACTTTATATATTAACATTATTGAAAATGAAGCTATGAATACAATTGAACTTTAACTACATTCATCATTTAATACAAGTATTGTCATTAGTCAGTAGAAAATTAGTTTCCATCTCCCAACAGGAGAACTTGTAAAAATTCTTTCACTATTTTCCACCTATTTTCATGTGAGCAGTCATTTTTATTTTATTCTTGTAAATTAAAAACAACAAAAACAACAAAGAGAAATAAACTTAATATGGAATCAATCTTAAGATTGTATTTATCTGATACTGAGACAAATTTTGCAAACTTTTGTTCAAATAAAAATGTGTCTTTTGATATTAGGTTTATATATGATTGTTATAATAAATTAAATATATTCCAACATTAAAATGTTATTTGCAAAATGTATGTAGCAGCCCTTTTTGTAGTGGCAAGGACATGGAAACTGAGTGGATGCCCATCAGTATGAATGTTATGAAATATTATTGTTCTATAAGAAACAATCAGAGGATGATTTAAAAAAGGCCTGGAGAGACTTGCATGAGCTGATGCTAAGTGAAGTGAGTAGAACCAAGAGAACATTGTACATAGCAACAAAAAAAAAACATCCAATGATCAATTCTGAGTGATAAGGTTTTTTTCAGCAATGAAGTGATTCAGGCCAGTGCCAATAAACTTGTGATGAAGAGAGTCATCTGCATCCAGAAAGAGGTCTATGGAGCCTGAATGTGGACTACAACATAGTATTTTCACTTTTTTTGTTGTTGCTTGTTTTTTGTTTTCTTTCTCATTTTCTCCTTTGTGATCTGGTTTTTCTTGTGCAACATTCTAATTGTGGACATATGTATAGAAGAATTGAATATGTTTAGTGTATATTGGATTACTTGCTGTCTAGGGGCGAGGATGGGGGGAAGAAAGGGAGAAAAAATTTGGAACACAAAGTTTTGCAAGAGGGAATGTTGAAAACTATCTTTGCATATGTTTTGCAAATAAAAAGCCATTATTAAAATGTTATTTTCATTTAACCAAATTGGTAAAATAAATTTAAAATGAAGTCTTGTAGATAATAATAAGCAAATGAAATCTTGTTGAACTTTTTTTTTGTTTTCTATACAATGTCTTACATAAAATGTAAGTAATAATTTTATTATTAGTTTTGTAATTTTACATTAGAATTTTCATAACTTTAGGTAGAATAAATTTTTTTCATTTGGAGCTTTTTTTGGTGCACAATTATCACTGTAGTTATGTAATTCTCAATGAATATATCAAATATTATTGTGAATAATTTGTTCAATTATCTGGGAATTCAAAGCACCTTACTATTGTTATATAAATGGGTTTATAGAATAAAAAGGTGTGGAACCAATTGTACTAAATAAATTCTGAAGTCTCTGCCAGTTGTCTATGATCTTATAATTTTTTAGGTTTCCCTTTTATATATACATATACATATATGAATATTTGTATATATATGTATATACATAAATAGTATTTGTATTTTGTCTCTGTGTGTTTTTACATATATATTTGTGTGTGAATACAACTATATATTTGTTACTTTGAAAATAAATTGAATAAAAGCAATCTTTTTCACTTATGCTTTTTACTATTTACCAATAATTAACAATAGAGTAGTACCATTTTCTTAAACCAATCATATAAAAACTAAAATATATTCATCAATTTGGTCTTATGAGAAACAAATGCAATGAAAACATGTTACCAAGAGAAATTAACTAAAGTGGTAAGGGAATATTTCATTTTTAAAATATCAGAGAGAATTAACAAATGGAATAGATACAAATCATGTTTTTAAAATTTTTTTTATCAATTTATATTATCTTAATTTCTAAATAGTTAACTATTCCCCTTCAAGAACCATAATAGAGAATAATAAGAGAAAGAATTACAGAACAAAAGAGTGAGAGAAAGAAAAAGGGAGAAGGAGAAAGATAGAGGGAGGCAGGAAGAGAAAAAGAAGGGAAGGAAGTAAGGAAAGAGGAAAGAAAGAAAGGAAGAAAAGAAGGAAAGAAGGGAAAAAAGAAAAGAAGGAAGAAAAGAGAAAGGAAACAAAATCAGTTCAGCAAAAATTGCCAACACTTCAATTGAATCTATAATATATGCAAAGTATATATCTAAAATTCACAATCTCTGAAAAGAAAGGAAAATCCAGATAACTATTATAATTAAATACTACTGAATTTCATTTCCCCTCTTTCCATTTGCTTTATTGTAATCCTTGTGTATATTTTCATCTTTGTTCTGTTTACTTCATTTTGTATAATATGGCTTTTTGTGTTCCTCTATGGCTTTTATATTCATAGTTTCTTATAACATAGTAATATTACTATTTACATTTTACATTTGTGAATTAATATTTGTAAAAAGCATCACCATGAATATTATGGGATATAGAGGATCTTCTGTTCTATCTTTGAAATTCCCTGAGTCAAAGGTATGGGTCTTTTAGGACATTCTTAGCATAATTTCAAATTGCTTTCCAGAACAGTTGATTCAATTGACACTATGAGTGTGTTGATATGCTTAAATTTCCACAGCACATCCAACATTGACTATTATCATCTTTTGTTAATTTTGACAATTTGCAGGGTATGAAGTGAAATCTCAAAGTTATTTTGAATTTTTTTTCCCTATTGATAGGGATCTGGAGGAATCTGTTCTATGGTTGTTCACAGTTTACAGTGCTTCTTTTGAGAATACATAATAAATTGATATTTTGAAAATGTATCTATATACATTTTCTTCACTCTGGGCACAGAAAAAAACACTAGGTGTATATATATATTATATCTTATCCTGTTATATTAAATTCTTCTGTACATTGATTTTGTTTGGTACACACATTTTAAAAGAAATGATTAATTGATTAAAATTAGGCCCATGTATTTCTGAACAAATCTGTTTTGTAATTTTTTTGGGGGTTGATAAGATTAATGTAGTCTATAAAATAATCCAAATAGATTCTAACTTTGGGCAAATGATTAATTTGAATACACATGTTTATTGCTATTTCAAAGCTTGAATTCAAGAACTTAAAAACAAGTAAATTCAAGATATTTCCATCTTTTTTTCCTGTTTCATAGTGATTTTGTATTTCTTTATTAACTACTAAATTGTTTTACAAAAAGTTATAACAGCCTGAAAAATAATAGGTACTTAATATATACATGTTGACCAACTTTAACAAGTATAATTATCTTTTTCATCTTTGATTTGATTTTGGATTGGGTTAATGTAGAAAGATATAAATGTGCTCAAACATTTGGAAAAGGCATTTATGGATTGTCTTATTTGGGGAGAAAAACCCAAAACGTCTGTTTTTATATGGTTACTGTTGATAGTGGTAAATCTCTTCAAAGTAGTTCAAACATTTCATTAAAAATGGACAAATATACAATCAAATGCGTATATTTTTCAGTACCTGAATAGATAATATGGTAGATATGTTTGCCATGATCAACAGATTTTTCTATAGTCTTAAAAAACCTAGTATTTACCAAGCAGAGGGACACTCAGACTTGAGTGACTCTGAAGTCATATCTTTAATGTTTAAAGAACTTTGATGATTTTATTGATAATGAGTTTGACACAGGATTTCTTTCTGTCTTTTTTACACAAAGGTTTCAGCAAACTGATTTTCAAGGAAGAGGTGTGAGCAAAAAGAGACGTGAAATACTTGTTTGTTATTAAACAAACATTTTTTTATTGAACTAACATGTTTATGCATATTTGACACTCAGGTTTATTGATATGTTCTGCTTTTTCTAAGATGAATCCTGTGACAAATGACAGAATAGAGATTGCACGTCACTATCTCTGTTCTATCTATGTACTGCCACTGGGCAAAGATTTCTCATTTCATACATCATTTACAACTTCCTAAAGTAATTTTACACAGCTCATATCCTCAGAACCAGGCACAGCAATTATCTCTACCCATATATGCATGCACAGGCATACTGAATGTGAGGACTGCAATTCTACACAGGCACCAAGAGTTCACGTTTCTACATAAGAAAAGTAAGTAATAACTATTAGGTATCATTCAATTAAATAAATTTTTTCTTTTTTCAGTTGATCCAGAACTACAAGCTTCTAATGGTTATTTCAGAAGATCTGCTTTTGGAGAAGTCTTTGTAAGATATTGTTCTTTACTACTTATTTTGAACTTTAGTACTAGATGTATCTATTCCCTTTGATTACTGGCAGAGTAGATACTAGAAAGACTTAAGTTCAAATTTTACTTTTGGCACATTGTACAATATGTGTATCAGTTACTTAATATCTCATTGCTCTTAGCAACCTTCTAAGACTTTGAATTGCATAGCAAATGCTGACTTGTTTTGTTAGAAAAAGTTTCTCAGTTGATGCTCATAACATGAATAAAATCCTAGATCCAATTCTATATTTATCCTTCTATCCTTTCTTTCATTTTTTCTGGTTTCATATGATAAAAACACTCAAAAATGCATTACTGAAATAAGAAAAAGCATTATACACGCATATATGTATTACACACACACACACATATATTTAAATATATTACATATATCTTTTTGGGGGATGGGGCTTTCTTAGTCTTTATTACAAGGGTAGCTTATTGGTTTGGGGCAGGAAATAAATTATTTAAAATGAATGTTAACATAAAATGAAAAGATTAGTTTTAAATATCTTTCAAAAATGGAATTCTCATTAGCAAATTAAGTCTTTGGTTTTTTAAAACTAGTATAAGAAATTCCAAAGTTTTCTCACTCTGAACTTTGCCTTTTATCTTTCTTGATTTTCAAATTATAGTGGAAATAATATCATTGTATTTAATGTTGTTACCATTTTATAATATCTACAATATATAGTATCATAGCATAAATCACATGTGATATATAGAGCACATATATAGTATATAACTTATATAGCATTCAAATAGTATATACAGCATGCATACATATATTACACACACATATATAGCATATGAATGTACTACATAGAATATATATATCACATATAAATAAATAATTGTAGTATAGTGTATATATAGCATATGTATGCACTACAGAGTATAACATATATGCTACATATTATATAAAATATGTAAAATGCATAGTATATGTTATATATATAACTGAGGCTTAGAAAAATTAAGTACTTTGCCTAGTGTTACATAGCAGATTAAGGCAGAGGATGAACCCAGTCTTCCAGATTCTAATTCTAATATTCTCACCATTATGCTAGCTGTCTTCAATTAATCATTTCTTATAGGGCAGTTAAGGACCTTAAATTATTTAAATATGCAAAGTAAATTATTTGTAGAATAGTCAAGTCATTATCATGATACATGAAAAAAAGTTAAACTTAATATTTCATTTTAAGATGATAATGGCAAAAATTGATAATTTATATATTTTTATCTTTATGTTATGGTTTTACCAATTTGTCAGAGTAAAAATAACACAAAAGTGACAAATTAAAAAAAAATCATTGATGTATAACTTTGAAACATACTTTCTTATCTTTGGTGTGATTTAAGTTAAACCTGATTTTGAAATTTATTTACCTCCAAATATCATTATGTCTGACTACTTTGGATCTTATTTCCTGTGTCTTTTGGCATATTTTAAGATAAATATATAGCTATATTAAATACTGTAAAATGTTTCCACTATTGCTTTTATTTAAAAAAATCTGTTTAGGAGTTTTATGTGGCCTATTGTTTGATTTGCCAGTTATTTATGTAAATAGATAAATAATAAGATATAATTTCTACTATTTATCAGTTATGTGAATAGATAGATAATAAAATGTTACTTCCAAAACTTTTTTTTTCTGTTGAGAGTACAGAATCATAAAGTCTCAGAGCTGGAATGAATTTCAGAAGTACAAGTGACACTTAAAAATCCCCACTAGAACATTCTAGATGAATAATCATTCTCTCTTTGAAGATCTTCAGTGAAGCAGATTCCATTATCTACTGGGAAATCTCATTCCATTTGGGAGAGTTCTAATTGCTAAAAAGCTTATATTTACCTCTCTGCAGCCTTTACTCATTAATTTTCTGCTACTTACAGAACACAACAAAGAACTACTTCAACCAGTTACTCTCTCAGGTGGCAGACTAGGTGATGTAGTAGATGAAGACTAGGCCTGGAGTCAAGAAAGCTTGAGTTCAAGTTCAGCCTGAGGAACCTATTATCCATGTGGCTCCAGACAAGGTACTTAAGCTCAGATTGTCTCAGTCCTTTCTACTAGTAGGGTAATTGCAGTGTCTATTTCCCAAGGCTATGTTCCCAAAGGCTGAGAATTAAATGAGATAATATTTATTAAGGGCTTAATGCAGTGTCTGGCACATAGTAGGCACTTAACAAATGTTGTTCCTGTTTTTTGTTCCTTCCCTACTTCAGTCCCAGGGTAAGGATGATAATATTGCATCTTCTTTTATTTTAGTTGATTTAATTTTTCGATAAAACACAAGGAATTATAGGCAGTGAGGTGTAGAAACATCACAGAAGGAATGAAGGACCCTGATTTCTAGGCTGTTACAGATTTTGTTGCTAGTTTTATAAACTTTTTATATCTTAGTATGCTCATTTATAAAAACACAGGAATGAGACTAGATGATCTTTAAAAATTCTAATTTTCACTTTTTTGCTTATATTGATCTGATCTGTGTTATTAGTTCTGTGGAAAATGACACATGCTTAGAAATTTAATCTTCTGTTAAATTGCTCTTTTGTTTAAAATAAAAGAATATTTTATATGAAGTGACTCTTTTTGCATGTTCCATAAAATGTCTACAGTATTTGATTTGGTCCATCCATTCTTCTGTTATGTTAGTTGCAACATATGACAAATTGGAGCTGAAGGAGTAGTTCCATTATATCTTGATATTGTGGATATCCTTTAAAATAGTGCTGGCATTTTCTTGAAGTACTCAAATCTACACATCTGTTTTCTATAGTTAGCTGGTTTTTGAAGACTTTTAAACTCTGCATTATAAACTGTCTGGATGATGCTGAGACTGAGTAAAGTAATGTATGTATACAAAATGTCCATTCAAGTGTGATTTAGAGTTCTTCAAATAGACAATGTGGTCTGAAGCAGTCCTTTTAATGAGCTTTAACATGAAGATGAACAGTTAAAGAGCTAAAGCTTGGAACTGATTACACAATTTATCCCAAAGTTGTAGAAAAAATAGTGTTAGCATCACACTTAAAAACACACAGAAGAAGATTGCTCGAAAGATTGTCACATGAACAAATTCCTAAAGGCTGATCCCTCCTTTCTTCTTCTCTGAATTGGGTCAAATATAATTCTCCAAATGGTCAAATAGAATAACTTTAGGTATTATTAATCAGTTACAAATAACATAATGTAATTTATGGCATTAAGATGAATGAAGCCTATCGTCTACTGTCTTATAGAAAACACACAGGATCTTCAGATCTTTGGAAATTTTGTAAGAGAATCAATAAAGCTTATTTACCTCCATATGAATAGATTTGAAGGCAAATTCTTGCCATATTGAAGTTGTTCATATAAGATTTAAGGCATATAGATTCAATGGAACAAGTTTTTATTAAATCAACCAATCAACAGCTGTCTGTTCTATGATGTGCCAGAAACAGTGGTAAGTGAATTGTATATAAAGTATGGCAAAGACACATTCACAAAGAGTTTACGTTCTAGTGGGGAAGACAACATGAAAATAACTATGTCCATACAAACTTAATACATAAATATATTGAAAGAGTGATTTGATGTTTGCAAAGCATGATTTTTTTTCACTTTATGTTTTTATATATATTTTTTCTTGATTTATTTTCTTTCACAGTCTGGAAGTATGTTTTGAATAATTGCACATATATTGTGTATATCAAATTGCTAACAATCTCAGGGAGGAGGAGAGCAGGAGGGAGGGAGAGAATTTGGAACTCAAAATTTAAAAAGCAAATTTTAAAAATTGTCATGTTCTTTTCTGTCCTATTAGCCAATTGAATAGATTTGAAGAAAACTTAGAATTGCTTTAATTTACATTTCTCTAATCAATAGTGAGTTAGAGCATTTTAAAAACATGGCTATAGCTAGTTTTGATTACATCATTTGAAAACTGTTCATATCTTCTGATCATTTATCAATTGAGAATTGATTTTTTTAAAAATAAATTTGACTCAGTTCTCTATGTTTGTGAAATGAGGCCTTTATTGATGATGAAATTGAAACTATTACCACTCATATGAAAGAGTGTTCCAAATCATTATTGATCAGAGAAATGCAAATTAGGACAACTCTGAGATACCATTACACACCTGTCAGATTGGCTAAGATGACAGGAAAAAATAATGATGAATGTTGGATGGGGATGTGGGAAAACTGGGACACTAATGCATTGTTGGTGGAGTTGTGAATGAATCCAACCATTCTGGAGAGCAATCTGGAATTATGCCCAAAAAGTTATCAAACTGTTCATACCCTTTGATCCAGCAGTGCTACTACTGGGCTTATACCCCAAAGAAATACTAAAGAAGGGAAAGGGACCTGTATGTGCCAAAATGTATGTGACAGCCCTGTTTGTAGTGGCTAGAAACTGGAAATTGAATGGATGCCCATCAATTGGAGAATGGTTGGGTAAATTGTGGTATATGAATGTTATGGAATATTATTGTTCTGTAAGAAATGACCAGCAGGATGAATACAGAGAGGCTTGGAGAGACATGAACTGATGCTAAGTGAAATGAGCAGAATCAGGAGATCACTTTACACTTCAACAATGATATTGTATGAGGATGTATTCTGATGGAAGTGGATTTCTTTGACAAAGACTCAGTTTCAATTGATAAATGATGGACAGAAGCAGCTACACCCAAAGAAAAAACACTGGGAAACGAATGTGAACTATTTGCATTTTTGTTTTTCTTCCCAGGTTATTTTTACCTTCTGAATCCAATTCTCCCTGTTCAACAAGAGAACTGTTCGGTTCTGCAAACATATACTGTATCTAGGATATATTGCAACATATCTAACATATATAGGACTGCTTGCCATCTAGGGGAGGGGTTGGAGGGAGGGAGGGGAAAAATCGGAACAGAAACGAGTGCAAGGGATAATGTTGTAAAAAAATTACCTTGGCATGGATTCTGTCAATATAAAGTTATTATAAAATAAAATAAAATATTAAAAAAAAAGAAAAATCACAAGCATAAAAATTATACTTATGTATAGAAGAACTGTACATGTTTAACATATATTGGATTATTTGCTGTCTAGGGGAGGAGGTGGGAGAATAGGAGGGAGGAAAATTTGGAACACAAGATTTTGCAAGGTTGAATGATGAAAACTATCTTTGCATATATTTTGAAAATAAAAAGCCATTATTTAATAAAAAAATAAATGAGGCCTTTATTAGAGTAACTTGCTTCAAAATCTTTTTCACAATTATTTTTCTTAATTGTATTGCTCTCCATCCTGTCCCCCTATTTATTTATTCTCTCTCTTTCCTTTTACTCCATCCCTCCCCAAAAGTATTTTGCTTCTAACTACCACCTTTCCTTATTTGTCCTCCCGTCTATCATTCTCATCCTTTTCTCTTATCCTCTTTCCCTCTTATTTTCCTGAAAGGTAAGATAGATTTCTATATCCAATTCAGTGTGTATGTTATTCCTTCTTTGGACTAATTTTGATAAGAATATGGTTCACCTACTCCCTCTCACCTCCCCTCTTTCCTTTCACTGTAAAGCTTCTTCGTGCCTCTATTATGTCAGATAATTTACCCCATTCCACCTTTTCCTTTCCCTTTCTTCCAATGCATTCCTCTCTCACCCCTTAACTTTATTTTTTCAGATATCATCCCTTCATATTCAACTTTGTACCTGCACTCTCTATCTACATATACTTATTACTGCCCTAATAATGAGAAAGTTCTTATGAGTTATAAATATCATCTTTCAATGTAAGAATACAAATAGTTTAACCTTATTAAGTCCTTACTGATTTCTCTTTCCTGTTTAGCTTTTTATACTTCTTTCTAGACTTGTATTTGAAAGTTAAAATTTTCTATTCAGCTCTGGCCTTTTTTTAAAATCAAGAATACTTGAAACTCCTCTATTTTATTGAATTTTTCTCCTGAAGTATTAAATTCAGTTTTCAAGAGGTAATTCTTGGTAACAATCCTAGCTCCTTTGATGTTTGGAATATCATATTCCAAGTTCTCTGATCCTTTAATGTAGAAGCTGTTAAATCTTGGGTTATTATTTCTTTCTGGCTGCTTGCAATATTTTCTCCTTGACCTGGGATCTCTGTAATTTGGCTATAATATTCTTGGGAGTTTTCTTTTGGGGATTTCTTTTAGGAAATAAATGGTGGAGTTTTTTAAATTTCTGTTTTATCCTCTGATTTTTGAATATCAAGATAGTTTTCTTGATAATTTGAAGATGTCTAGGTTCTTTGTTTGATCATGACTTTTAAATAATTTAATAATTTTTAAATGATCTCTCCTGGATCTATTTTCCAGATCACTTATTTTTCCAATGAGATATTTCACATTGCCTTCTATTTTCTCATTCTTTTAGTTTTATTTTATTGTTTCTTGATTTTTCATGAAGTCATTAGCTTTCATTTGCTTAATTACAATTTTAAGGAATTATATTCTTCTGTGGGCTTTTTTACTTCTTTTTCCATTTGGTCAATTCTACTTTTCAATGTGTTTTTTTGTTTTTTGTACCTCTTTTATCTTTTGGCTTTGTCTGTTTTTTAAACTCTTATTTCATTCCTTATATTTTTTGTCTCCTTTAGTCATTTTCCATAATTTTCTTTCATCACTCTCATTTATTTCCCCAATTTTACCTCTATCAATCTTACTTGATTTTCAAAATCCTTCTTAGCTCTTCCATTGCCTGAGACTAATTCATATTTTTCTTGGAGCCTTTGGATGTAGCAGCTTTGCCTTTGTTATCTTTTTCTAAATATGTGTTTTGATTTTTCTTGTCATCATAGTCACTTTCTATGGTCAAAAATTTTGTTGTTGTTATTGTTTGTCTATTTTCATAGTTTATATCTTGACTTTTAATTCTTTTTTAAAATAGGACGTTCTTCAGGGTGGAGAGTATTATTGTCAAAAACTTAAGAGTTTTTGTGATTTAGGGACCTGTGTATTTTCAGTTCTCCCAAGGTAGTATGATCTAAGTAAAGACATTTACTACTTTCCTAGCCTTTCCTGTGCTCTAGTCTATGAGCCACTACAAGCACTCATATCTGCCCTGGAACTGTGACAAGGGACCCTGCTCTACTGTAGCTACAAGCTCTGGTGTGTTAATACTCCTCTTTTCCCTAGGACTGACTACTACCCAGGACTGTGATCCAGATCTGAGTATGGACAAAGCAACAAAGTCCTGCCCCTAGGGCCAGCAAAGAGACCTCTATAATCTTCTGATCAGTTGTTCAACCTCCTTACCATCTGTGGGCTGCAAACTATAGAAAATGTTGCTACTACTGCAAATTCAGTGACTACCAAGACTTGTTCTTAGTTAGGTGGAGTGTTAGTGTACCTGTGCTGGACTGTGCTCCACTCTCATCCCAGCATAACAGATCTTTACTGATGACTTTCTAAGTTGTCTTTGGATGGAAAATGATTTCACCCTGTCCTTTTATGGGTGCTGTTGCTTCAGGAATTGCTTTATGACATTACCTAAAGACGTTCAGAGAGGTTTTGGGGAGAACTCAGATGAATCATTGCTTTTTCTTTGCCATCTTGGCTCTGCCTTCTGAGATGAGGCTTTAAGGGGGTTAGGGCATCCAAGGAGGTTGAGATGGAAAAGGAACGCATTCTAGGTATGGCAGAGAGCCAGTGAAAAGATAGGAACGAAAAATTGGAGATGGAGTGGGAGAATAGCAAGAAAGCCATTATTATGATAGGGAGTATGTGGAAATAAATAAAGTATATGTAGACTGGAAATATTGAAAGAGGCCATATTATGAAGACTTTAAATGCCAAGCAGGGTATTTTATATTTTTTTCTGGAGACAATAGGGGAACTTTGAAATTTATTTAGTGTAGAGGTGTGTATGACAAGGTCACAATGCATTTTAAGAGAATCACTTTAAACACTGAGTGGAAAATGGGTTTAAGTGGAAAGAGCCTTGAAGTAGGAAGGCGAACTATCAACTATTGCAATAATCGAGGGATGAGGTCAAGAAGAGCTGAACCAGAGTGATAGTATAAAGTGCAAAGAATGGGAGATATGGAGGCAGAAATGACAGGTCTTGACATGTGGTTAGGTATGTGAGTTGAATGCAAGTGAGATGTTGAGGATGACCTCAAGGATATAAGTTTGGATGATTGGAAGAATGGTGGTGTCCTCAACAGTAATTGTAAAATTGGGAAGAGAAAAGAGTTTTTTTTTTTTTTGGGGGGGGAGAGGAATTGAATTCTGTTTCAAACATTTGAATCTGAAATGTCTACAATATATGCAGTTTGAGAAGTACAAAAGAGGTAATATGAGATAAGCTCAGAAGAGAGATTAGGACTAGATATATCAATGGAACTGACCTGAATCTAAATAATAATTGGACTCGTGGGAACTGAAAAGATCACCATAGCATACTATGAAGGGAGAAGAGAAAAGGACAGAGACTTATATAGATACCAAAGTTAATGGCTGTAGAATCAGCAAAGAAGACTGAGAAAGTCACATGTCAGAATTCAGAAAGTCAATAGTCAGATGAATATGGAGAAAACCATATGAAGAGACAGTAACATCACAAAAAAACTTAGAGAAGAGAGAGTCTTTAGAAGGAATTCTTCACCATGCCCCAGAAGGCTAATTATGGGGATAATTTCAACATCATGCGTGATCTAAACAGTCTTGGGATTCCACTTCATCATCTTACTCTATCTTTCTGATTAGAGGTAGGCATTATAAATGCCAAATCTCCATTAACAGAAAAAACTCAGCTAATACATGTCCTCATTTTTTACCTGGCTGCACTACTTTGGGACTTCTCCGATTACTCTCTTATTGGGTATCTTTTCCTCTCTCTCCCCTCTCCCCTAGCTTCCTTTTGTATATTATCTCCCTCGTTAGATTGTAAACTACTCAAGGGCAGAAACTATGTTTATTTATTTTTTTTTTTTACTATTTTCATTTCAGAACTTGGTATAGTGCCTAGCACATAGTAAGTACCTAATAAAAGTTTATTTAGTATTCACTGAGAGGATGACCAACAATATTAAAGGTTGCAGATAGTGAAAAATGATGAAGATTGAAGGGAAAGACCCAACTGTGTGCAAGACATTGGGAATTCAAATTTAAAAAAATTAATAGCCCTTGGCCTTAAGGATTTAGGCGTATGTGGTGTTGGTGATGGGTGGTGATGGCTTGTATATGAACAGATAAATACAAAATATATGCAAAGGAAATACAAATTAATTGCAGAGATTGCAGCTTAAAAAAAAACTGGCAAGTATGGTGATTGCAAATCAGGAAAATCTTTTTGAGGATAGAATGCTGGAAAATGTTGCCCCGATCAGCTTTAAGGAAATCAGAGGTTTTAAGAGACTGAAGGGAAATAATGTTATTTTACTCAGGATGAGAGTAAATGAAGTATTTTAGAAAGAATACTTAATTGGTAATCAGTAGACATGAACAATATCATACTCATTCTGCCACTAGCTGTGCAGACTTGAACAAATATATTAACATCTCTGGGTTTTAATTTCCACACCTATAAAATAAGATATTTTGTTACATAATCCTTGAGATCCTTTAAGGATTTAATAATCAATTGCTTGAATTAAAAATATTTAATTGTTTGACTTGGTGTTAGAGTCAGTAAAAAAAAAAAAAAAAAACAAGACCTTGTTGATTATGCTGTTAATTTTCTGAAAAAGAAAACTCTTGAAAAATCAATAGATGTGGGATTTATGTGGTAGGAAAAAGAGAGAATGGCTTAATAGATGTTTGTTGAATCAAATTGAACTGGAAATTCTTTTGAGATATTTGTACATAAATGCATCTGAGTTTATTGGTACCATGTGCATCTAAAATATACTCAGCATTTTTCATGCCTGCTTTTGTTATTTACATCATAAATGCTGGAAATGTCACCCTTTTAGCATCATCTAGTCGATCATCATTTGATCTAATGATTTAATTCAATTTCATTTTATATCGATGTATATGTTTTTATAAGCACATGTTTGCATCATTCGGATGTAACCTCATCATGAGTAAGGATTCTTTTATACCTCACGTTTATGTATCCTCATTACCTAGCATAGTGCCTGGCAAATAGTAAGTGCTTAATAAATACTTGTTGATTTTTTTTGGGGGGGGGGAATATTATTTATACTCTGACTCACTAAAATTCAATTTTTCTGAAAGTGAATACATCATCTTATGATGTCATTGGTTCACTTTAAGAATGAAAAACGAAAAATAATCAAATAAATACTGAATGCAGAACTATATATAAAGAGGAGCAAATTCTTGAGTTGATAGTAGACATTGAATCTGGACTTTCAGCATTTAATGACTTTAGAATATTGTTAAGTTATTTCTCTTTCTTGCTTTATGTAATCATTAAATATGCACCTCAAAAGGAATAAACATAGGACACATGAAGCAAACCACACTACAATATTCCATGTTTCAAATTGTGCCCTTTATTCAGCTGAATTTACTTGCTAATCTAATCCCAAATGACATAAACTTATTGTTTGCATATTTCTCACCTTTAGGCAAATGCAGAGAAAGTGTAAGCTTATAAAACTTGGAAAACATTTATTTTAATCACATTTTATTGTTCCCTCTTCCCTCTGGACCCTTACTGAGGTAAAGGTAGTCAGAAAGAAAAAGTTCAGAGAGCAAAATTGGAACTAGTAAACTCTACTGACATTAACTCCCCAGGAATTTCAGCATACAGATTTTCCCATACAAGTCCCATTAAAGTTAATGGAAGTCGTGTGACTAAATCTCCCTAAAGGGCACTAAAAATGTACCCTGCAGTATTAAAGTTTGTACCTAATTTTTACTTTTTCTTAACTAAGACTTTTCTATTGATATATCATTTCATCATCACATATGCACTTACTTCACTTTATACAAAGATTTGAAGAGGGATCTTTTTTCATAGTAGCTCTTTTATTGTAGGAGCACAGGGGTCACAGAGGACTTAATTGGTGTTGCAAATATGAATCATATTTTCATCATAATGATAAAACAAGCTTGATTTTCTGAGATTTCCCCTCAAGCTATATGAAAAAGAACTTAGCTAACCAAAACTAATTTCAGAAATAAAACAATTTCATACCAGCTGCTTAAAATTGTATTTTTAATGACTGCTTTAAGTGAATACTTATTAATAAATAGTTAATAAAATACTATTTTAGAATGACAGAAAGTCGAGTTAAGATTTTAATTAAACAGATAAAAAGGTAAAAATTAGTACAGTAACTTTCAAAAGAAGCTTTAAACAATTTAATTTTATAGAATCATCTATATATACACATATATGTGAAATATTAATCTCATTTTTTCCTTTAAATACTTCTTCCCTGACTTCTATCATTATTTGGAGAAAGAAGTTAAGATAATAAAATGTAAAAGCAAAATTAAAAGGAAGGTATAAAAATGTATAAAAAAAGTTCTGATAATAGTCAAGAATGCAATAATAATACCTGCCATTCATCCATTCCCCCATTAAAATCAATAGTTATTTGGGGGGGGGGGTAGTTTATGCAAAATATTCTAAAAGGACAATGAACAATTACAATAAATAAATATGGCAAAGGAATTAACATTAATTCTTCCCCAAAGACTCAATTTGGAATTCAATTTGGTATAAGAGTCCAGGCACTGGAATACCTAGAGAAAGTTTAAATGGAACACATTCTGATGTAGCTACCTTTTTTCACAGACTCTGTTTGCCAGAATTTCCCTATAAAATGAAGCTAGTGTTTTAATCTGATGAAAAAGCCTAACTTCCCCTTGTTCTTTTAAAATTTATTTTGGGATCTTGTGTGTTTGAGTGAATGGTTTTGAAAATGCTATTCATAAGCTATATCTTTTGTCTTTGTCTTTGAACTGGTATAGTTAGTGAAAGACATTATTGGACTTGAAGTCTAGAACACTTAAGTTTGAATTCTGCCTCAGAAATTTGTCAGCAATGTGATCATGTATAAGTTACTTAGCTTTTCTAAGCTCAGTTTTCTTATCTATAAAAGAAATTTGATTACTTTTAAGGTCTCTTGAAATCCATGATTCTTCTATGCATAGCAGATCAAGTAGAACATAAGCTCTATGGAGATAAAAATTGTTTTTGTCTTTGTCTTTGTATTCCATAATGTCTAGCACACAGTGGGCATTAAATTAGTGCTTATTGCATTCGTGACTATTATCAGAAAGTTTTTTATACATATTCCCGTCAATCAATCAATCAGTCATTTATTAAATGCTGACTATGTGGCAGGTACTGTGCAATGGGTTAGGGAGACAAAAGAAAGTAAAAGAGAACTCCTGCCCTCAAGGAGCTCAGTCTAATAAGAGAGACAAGAAGCAAAAATTTATGTCCAAATAAGCTAAATCCAGGACAAATAGGAAATGATAAAAGTAAAAAAAGCAGAATTAAGAAAGATTGGGAAAGGCAATTGTCATTGGTGAACACCTTTGGTGAACATGCATGCACCTTCCTGCTCTATATTTCATATGATTTTAAGACTTAAACAAAGTTTCAGTAGTTATATCTTTCAATGAATCTTGCATAATTTCGATGTATGGAAGAGAGAAACGCCATGCTGCAAGTTAATCTTTAAGATGATGTTTTATTTTAATGAACTATTTTTTTAAACAAATAATGCCTTCTCCCCTGCCAAATAAAACACCAAAAACCAACCAAAACAAAAAACAAACAAACAAACAAACAAACAAAAAAAACCAAGCAATATAGGATGGTGTACTATGTAGATCTTTTAATTAATTGTCTGACTAGAAAAATATGATGAATTGTTAAATTTTGCTGTTGAAAGTCCACTTGTTTCCCGCTAATAACTTCAAGAACATTCTTGTTGAATGCATATTATTCTTATACAATATTGTGTAGTTAGGAAAGTAAATATCTTAGTAGTTATTAATGGTCTCTCATTTTCAATGATTTTTAATGGTAGTATAATCCTTGCTCAGAAAGGCAATTGTGAGAAACTCCCCTCATTAGTGGAGATTGATTACTCAGGGGGAATGGGGCATCACATATCAGATAATGTTCACCATATTCTATTGGTGGATATTAATTACTCAATGTCCTGCAACTGTGAGAGGCCAGCTTGACTGATCCTTTTATCTTAAAGTTAGATGCCAGAAGAACTGAAGAGACCTCAAAGACCCTGGTTTTCTCTTTTCTCCAGCTCTTTCCCAACCCTAATCTGCTCCTCATGTAGTGAGGAGTGAGTCCTATACAATGACCTCTGTGACTCAGAGTAGTTAAGTTCAGAAATATTTCCCATATCTATGTTAATTTCTCTTCCTTTAGATTTTGTTTTTGGTGAGGTGATACTTCAGCATGTTCACAATTGTCTTGAATCCAGGATGGATCTCCATGGCCTGATCTTGATGCATCCCATCCTTGATCTCTTTATTTATCTCTACCTACTCTATAAACACATCCAAAATTGTGAAGTGGAGTTCCACTGTCCTTGATAGTTTAGAGTTTGTAACAAATATCTTTTCAAATCATTTTCATTTTTCTTTTCTTTTTTTCTCCCAAATTCATCCTTAAAATGCACTTATAATCACTGTCTTTGGTTAGATCTCTCTTCAACTTATTTTTTAAAGCTGATTTTTCCTTCTGCAACTTCTATTTTCCTAAAGGAAGACTGATCATGACTGTCTATTATCCCTTTCTATAAGAAATTTATATTCTAAACCTCCATTTTCTTAGTTGCCATATCTCCTCACTTGGAAAGTACTTCAAGTGATTCCAGATGAGGGTATTTTTAGGTTATTTTATTCTTCCCATTAAGACAATTGAAAGATTTCTGTTAAACTTCTACAGAAAATTATTCTAAGCATTTTCTGTCTTTTCTTCTAAACATATGCCATCTTCCAACATCAACAACATATTCAAATAAATCAGATTGGAATTCTTTTACTCTCCTCATTTTAATTCTTTTTTCTATCTTGAAAATTTTACACTGGACAATCATTATATTAAAAGGATAACCCCTTCTGGAAGGAGTTTTAAAAATCAGAACCCTGCTAGCTTTTGAAAATCCTATTCCCTTTTCATTACTCCTGCCTCCCTCTTTATCTTTTAACCTCAAGATCACACCTCAAATAAGATATTTAACTTAATCAAGGATCTACTGTACTCCCATCTTAAGATTTCGCTTCCTTGTGACTCTCCATAGTGCTTGCAACCATTTTACATCAGTCTCCTCAACTCAGTGGTACAGGATTTTGCAATGTCTTGTCAGTTCTGTGAGGTCACCATTGAACGCTGTATGTATCTGAACTAGGTGTTAGTAGGAGTGTATAGGAGTGGTCTTTGCTCACTCTAAATTGTTGTGCCTGGGCTTTCTGTCCCTGTGTGTGACTATTGACTCTTCAGAAGGAGGAGCAGAGGCCTCTGGAGATCTCTGTTCTGTTCCCTGTGGGTTCTTCTAAAACTAAAAGGAGAACTCTAACAGAAAAGAAGATACCAGTTTTATAGCCAGTGCTTCCTGAGACTGTATCTCCTAATCAGGGATGACTGATCATGCTTCTAGTACATTTTTCTTTTATTATTTTCTCTTGTAGCCATTGTGCTCTATTGCCTGCCTGGAGTGTGGACTCCCCCTTCTTCCCTGGGCACCTTGGATGCAGTTAGGGTTATTAGACTTAGAATACAATAGGCACCTTGCTCCTGCAGCTTCGGCATGATCTCAGCCTGAGTTTTCTTGCTGTTGGGGTTACTTTATAAAAGCCAGAACCTTTTTTATTTTCTTTTGAACAATTTTAAACCTAACTGTAACATGATACATTTTGAGCAGTTAAATAGTCGTTTTCCTGTGAACATAAAGTTAGGCAATTTTTTTTTTAAAGAAGTGATTTAAAATTAGTTTTGTTTTGAGGATTTATAAAGAATACCTTTACACAGAAGTCTTACTTTTTAATTACAGAGAATTTCTTTATACATAAAATGTACTTTGCATTTTTGGAGACTCTACTAGTAGGATCATTTGTGACTTTTCTTACCAAGTTAAAAACACTTTGAATATGAACCTGGGGACAGAGAGAGCCTGTTCTCAAGAATCAATGTTGATGAGTATGGATAAGTTCCTCATGCTTAGTTGGGCCACTAGGTGATGAATTCTTTGGCCTTGGCAACACATGAAACAAAGAGACATGCTATCAAATGACCCAAGAAGCCCCTTCAAGACAACTAGAAATGCTCCAGGGTATAGCAAAGCCAGAACTGTGTATAACTAATCATTTCATGCAAACATGCTTGCTCTTTGTTCTACTTGAAATCAATCAATCAACAAACATTTATGAAGCACCTATGATAGCCATACACTGGGGTAGGCACTGGGCATACAAGTACAAAGAATGAAGTAATTTCTATTTTCAAAGAAGCTGCATTCTAATAGGGTGGACAAATATATTCTAGAGAAAGTTATTCTATAGAATACTATTTTAATGTCTTTTAGAATGCTACATATTTGTGCATTTATTTTGGGAGTAAATAGTACAATATGGAATTACTAATAAAATTCCTATTTTGTCTCTCTATATAAAAGTTTCTTTGTATAGTTGGTGTAGTTAGGTAGTGCAGTAGTGAAGAGTGCTGGACCTGGAAATGGGAAAACTTGAGTTCAAAGCACATTCTGGGAAGATGGTGGAGTGGGTCAGAAATTTCTAGGTCCCCCAGATTTCTTTCACAAACAGAAAATCATCATAAAATGAATGTGGAGCAGCAAAAATAAAGGGGTAAATCAGTTGTATTTCTAAGGAAAGTGGAGAAGACTTCAGAAAAGACCGGACTTTCAGGGGCTGAGATTTGTTCTGAGTGAGGTAGAGGCAATTCCAGGCTGACTCCTCTGAATCAACAAACTGCAGACTCAGGGTAGCTCTGCCCGGAAGCAAACTGGGCCTCAAGAAATTTCACCTTAACTTTCACCTTACTCACAGCCTCAAGAACTTTCATTTCACAAACTTTCACCTCACAGACTCCAAATATTGCCTCAGAATTTGTTGTGACTGAAGGCAAGTTATTTAATCTCTGTTCCTCAGTTTTCTCAACCCTAAAATGACAATAATAATAGCACTTATCTCCCAGGGTTGTTGTGAGGATTAAATAAGATATTTGTTAAAAAGTGCTTCACTTGATGACTAGAAAATTGTTGTTCACTCATGCTTGACTGTGACCCCATTTGGGGTTTTCTTGGCAAACAGAGTAGGGCATTTTGCCATTTTCTTTTCCAGCTCATTTTATATTGGTGAAAATGGAGACAGACAGGGTTGAGTGACTTACCTAGAGTCACACAGCTAGTTAAGTGTCTGAGACCAGAAAATGAGTCTTCCTGACTTCAGGCTTTTGACATTCTATCCTTTGTACCACCCAATGCTTGGAAAATAGTAGGAGCTTAATCAATACTTATTCTTGTCAGTTTTCCATTCCCTCTTTACAAGACACCAGCTTTACATCTTCATATCTTCAAGTCACTCAGACTCTAAATTAGCATTGATTTATATGAACCCAAAACAATTATCTAAAAAATGAGGAATTTAATCAGTTATCTGATTTGGTCTATGAGATGGAAAAAAGTTATTTTGTATTTATTTTATATGTGTGCATTTGCTTCTCTGTGTACATGTTGTTTCTTTTCAGCAAAATGACTACTCCTTGAGAGCAAGAATTGTCTTGTCGTGGTTTGGCTCTATCCCTACAACCCAGCTGAGTTCCTGAACATAAAAGGCTTTTGGAATGTTTGTTGAGTGAAGATTAAAATGTTTGCTCACAACTTAAGGTGAATGTCATTGTTTTCTTTTTTCCCCCTTCTTTTTTTCCTTTACAACTCCAACACTAAAAAAGAAAACAAAATGTGAATCTAATCAAGATGAATTTGAAGACTAAAACCAACATTTTTATTACTTTAAAAAGTCCGCAATTTCCTGAAAGATGTTGCTTGCTTCACTATTATATAGAGAGCAAATTTTCAAGCCTTGGTAGAAGATATTTTCAGAAGCATCTGGGGGGCAGAAATACTCTTAGTCAATCTTCTGGTGATAAGCTTACCTAGCTTCGTCTTCAAATGTCAAACAATTTGTTATAAAGGCTCATGCTTCTAACTCAATAGGACAATACCCTTGTATTGGGTTAGAATACCTGTTAAGAACCTATGGTGACATCCAAATCATCCTGAGATATCACAGTAAGACATTAGTGGACAAAATGAAAGGAAAAGATATAAAAATGAGAGACTTTCAAGTAGGTAATAATAATTTAAGAATTTTGACCTCAGGTATAATGGTTTGGTCCTTGAATATGCACAAACAAATGGATTTATTCAACACAATAGCTCTGAGTAAAAAGGAAAACCATCAGTAAAATGACTTATTCTTTTTAAAAAAAAAAGAAAGAAAGAAAGAAAGAAAGAAAGAAAGAAAGAAAGAAAGAAAGAAAGAAAGAAAGAAAGAAAGAAAGGAAGAAAGAAAGGAAGGAAGGAAGGAAGGAAGAAAGGAAGAAAGAAAGAAAGAAAAAAGAAAGAAAGAAAGAAAGAAGAAAGAAGAAAGAAAGAAGAAAGAAGAAAGAAAGAAAGAAAGAAAGAAAGAAGAAGGAAGGAAGGAAGGAAGAAAGGAAGAAAGAAAGAAAGAAAGGAAGAAAGAAAGGAAGGAAGGAAGAAAGAAAGAAAGAAAGAAAGAAAGAAAGAAAGAAAGAAAGAAAGAAAGAAAGAAAGAAAGAAAGAAAGAAAGAAAGAAAGGAAAGTACTCACTTAAAAATTCCACTAATAAAGATCAGTGCTTTAGATAGGATTGCTCAGAGGGAAGGTCTAATTTGTGCCCCTGCCACTAATGAAGGCTTCATGTGACTATTTATTTATTCCTCTGTGAAGTCAAAACTAAGTTCTTCAAGCAGCTTCAGCAATTCATGTTAATATTTTTTTCCCTTTTTAATACTGAGTTTTTCTCAGTATTAAAGTATCTTAATTAAATCTTAACTAAAAGAATCTTAAAAACATTAATTTTGGGTTGTAAAATGTAGTTAATTCCCTGTCATATATCATCTCTATGCCTGATTTATCTTCCATTTCTCTTTTAAATGATCAAAAGTAGGGCTGTACCTCCTAGAAAAACAGTTTTAGTTTGTGAATAACAAACCAGTTAATTCCATAAGTTTAGAAACTTTAATATACTACAGAAGTGCTGTTTTGTAAACAGACATCATTTACCTATCAATTGTCTTTTTTTTTTAATGAATCATCAAAGAAATATAGTAGAACTGGACATTTCTCTATGGTTTAGGAGAGTTTTTCCTTTAGCCAAGCAAACCCAGGGTCATTTAGCTAAAGTGAAATGTGAATCAGGCAGATGTGCTCTCTGTATGGTGACTCATACTGGCTTCATTGCTACCTTTGGCTTATGCCATCTGCTTTGAAAAGGTGAATTCTGGGTGAAGGATGATCTTTAAAAAAAAAAAAAAAAAAAGTAGGCATAATGAGGCATACAGGCCGAGCACAACATTTTTATTTTGCTAGATGTGAGATCTGTGCTCTAGTACTGTCTGAGAGCTACACTTATTAGTCAGCTAGTCAGCTTCCTTACTTTAAAAAAAAAGAGAGAGAGAGAAAAGAAAAGATGAAACCCTTAAATGTATTAGTTTGAAAGAGCCTGCAAGATACAGTGTTTAAGGGTCAGTGTGTCTCTCTTATGGGAAATTAATGAAATGGTCAAAAGCAGTGTTAGCATGAGGCATTCACTCTGAAATCTTCATTCTAGCGTGGCATTGTGTCTAATAACAGCTCTTAGGGCAAAAACACCTTTAGAAAGCTCACTCTCTCACTTCAGCACCTCATCTTCAATTACAATGTGGTTAGTGCAAAATAAAGGAGTGTTATCTTCTCTTCAGACCGGTCTCTCCTGATTAGGACCCAGCCCATCAAGGCATAAAATAGCCATTGAAGTCAATGGGAGTGAAAGATGGAAGAATTGGCATAAAGCTAATTGGCAATAAAGTCTACGGGAAACTATGTGAGAACCCATATCTATAAATCTAGATACCAAGCTGACTATTCAGTTTGAACCTGGGCCTAATTTATTTGTGATTCTATTTTTTAAAATTTTATATAAAATATAGGTCTGCTATTGTAGCTGGGTTTCTTATTTTCTCTCCTATAGGGATCTGGGGGGGGGGGGGGGGGGAAGTATCCAATGCTTTGTTCTCATTTTACTTGCACTAACATGCCTTCTTTGAACCAACTATATTTAATGAAAAAATTTAATGAAGAGTTGTTCTACAATAAAATGAGGATTCTTTCTCTGTAAGTTCTCCATAAATACATAGGCTGAAAATCAGGCATAGAGATGATATATGACAGGGAATTAACTACATTTTGCAACCAAAATTAATGTTTTAAAGATACTTTTTGGACATATCAAGAGATATAATGGTAATTATAGGGAATTTCAATTTTCTCTGCTTTAATATACTAATTATGTATATCCCTCTCCAGTCCTGAGATTGAAGATTACTTTATGTTAGACTTCCAATTTGTGAGTTTTTTTCATTTGACTCAGAGAAAATGTGTCCACCAAGGGATTTTACCCAGCTTTCTCAATAATGCCAAGCTTGTAATTCCCCTAAGGAGGGTCTAGTTTTTCTTGCCACTTAAGTCCCCAGTGGGTTCAGGGAATGGTCTTACTAAGGTGGAAAAACCCTACCCTCCTATTGATGATTTTGTGCTTAGGGAATTCTGGGAGAAAGCTGGGAGTAAGCTGGATTTGCTATCCAGTTTTACTTCATGGAAATCTGAGACCTATTTAAGATCTTACCTTAAAAAAAAAAAAAAAAAAAAGGCCAAGATTTCCCACTGCATCCAGGCCATCTCCAGTCACCCTGATCTATCTAGATGGTTCTGAAGGAGAAAATCAGGCTCATGACTTTGCACAGCCCTCCCTCACAAATTCAATTTACTGGTATGTCTTGGCATCCCCTTTCTGATATTATGTTCTCTTTAAAGAACGAAGTACAAACAACAATGGAAATCTGACCTTCTTATTGGGAATGCCTTAATTCAGATGAGCAATCCAAATGGTGAAAGAAATGGATTAAGACGGATAGCAAGAAGAAGACTTAGAAAACAGAGACACTTTCATCAACAAAGATTTTTCTTTCCTACACTTCCCTTTATTAAGTGTAGATATTGTTTCACACTTTTTACATTTTGACCAAAACTAATTTGTTGAGTTTCTCTTTGCCTAGAAAGAATTGTATTTTGGGGGAGCAGGGAGTTTTGGACTCTAAGAGCTATTGCTGCATGAGCATCTATAAATTTCACATTTCATTTTTTGGATGTTTTCCCTTTTAATATTTTCCTGGTATTTTTAAAATTTAATTTGTCAGGTATAAAAAAATATTTGAATCTGTGATGGTGGTGGTCTTCAGAGCATGATTTTCCCAGGGTCTTGAAGTTCAATTTGGATGAGACTGACCCTACTGCTGTATTTCATGCTATGAAAAACACAAAAAGGCCCTAATCTTCGAAGTCTTATAAAGGAACTAAAAATATCACAGTATCATGGAAAACACCCTTTAAGTCATTATACCTCTTTAAGCATTAGTTTCCTCAACTATAAAATGAGAGACTATACTTCATGATATATAAAGTGTTTTCTAGCTCTAAGACCCATGCAATTATGAAGAAAATAGCCTTGTTTTCAAATAATTACAAAGCAAAAAAACGCAGCTAGGTGGTACAGTGGATGGAGCACTGAGCTTGATGTCATGAGACAAATCCAAATCCTGCCTCAGCTATATGCCATAACTATATGACAAGACATTTAACTTTTGTTTGGTTCAGTTTCTTCATCTGTAAAATGTGGATCACAACTTCTGAGATAGTTGTGAGAATCAAAATAGGATAATATTTGTAAAGTGCTTTGCAAACTTTAAGGTGCAAAATAAATGTTATCATTGTAACTATTATTAGATGTATATCCAGTGGTAGAGGGCAGAACCAGAAGCAGTGGAGAATTGCAAAGAAGCAGAGGGCATTGAAGGGATTAGATGACCTGCAAAGTCTAAAATTCTGTGATTCTGTAATCTTCTTTGAAGATATCTGACACATGGTAGGTGCTATATAAATATCAGCAGTTGTTATTATTTGTTGAATTAGTAGTATTAGCATTAATATTAAATCATGTCATAGTAGATGGAATGTTGGACTTGAAATCAAGAAGATCTGGAATAAAATAATTACTACCTTTATAAAGGTGAACAAATTAGCTAAACAATTTAACTATACATTTAATCTATTTTAGTGATAAAAGTTGAAGCCACACTAAAATTTTTGGGAAATATTATACTTGACTCAGATAACTCTCTAGGACTTAGATGCTAAGTCATAGATGGGTCTCCTGTCCTTCCTGCATATTCTTATAAGTATTAGGAGAATCCAGTATAGGGAAGGGATAACATTAGCGTAGGGTGAGTCATGGGAGAGTCAAGGTATGTCATAGTATAATGGAGTAAGAATTATGTAATGGGCAGAGGCAATGTATAAAGAATGTTGTACTGGGAATTGAGACTTGGAATTTTGTCTGTACTCACTAACTATATTCCTTTGAAAAAGTCATATCATATCTTTGAGATTTGATTTTCTCTGTATAAAATAAAGAAGAGAAGAAGATCATAGATCTAGAACTAGAAGGGACTTTAGCAGCCATCTAAGCTTATCTCTTCATTTTAGAAACAAGGAAACTGTGATCCATTGACTTTATCAATATCACACATATAACATCAAAGGCAAGATTTAAATTTAGATCCAATGTTCTTTCTATTGTTTTAAATAGCTTCTAAAGCTGGTATTTTTCAAATTTATGGAAAGTAAGACTACATGGAATAGATGAATATTTATGGGGGTTGGGGAAGAATAGTTTGATGAAGGACCAACTAGAAGGTCCCATCCATAATGGAAATACACAGAAATATTTTAAAGCCCATATTTCTTTCTAGGAGGGGTAGGAAGTGGAGGAGTATTCTATTACTGCTTGACAAAGGAATCTCCACATTCTTCTCTCTTTTGCAAATAGAAAAAAATTGCCTGTAGACAAAATAACCATTGTCTGAACATATCAAAAATGACTGTGAAACTTATTGTTTAATTACTTCCTAACATAAAGATAATGAGAAATTTGTCCCATTGGTCACAAAAAAATTGGAAGGGGGAGATTCTTTGCCTTCTCTATTCTATCATATCCAACTGGAGAGATAAGAACACTATATTATAATTTATTACTCATTATGATCTTGATATGAAGTTCATTTCGTGGTTGCTTGAGCACCTTGAAAAAATTGAGTTCATATAGCTAGATTTTTTTCTGTGATGATTTTACTGTAGTAGTTAAACACATACCTATGTGTATGTATACAAATATATTATACATATATATATAATATCACTTTATAAGCTACATTTTTTATTGTTTTAAAGTTTAATTTATCCTATATTTTTGGCATAAATTCTATTTTAGAAAATGTAATCCCAATATTTTATACTTTTCTAAAAATTGGATACAGTTAAGATAAAATGATAAATGAGAACATCAAAATAAATATTGTCTAATACTTCATTTCTTTTTTAAGCTTCTTATATTATTCTCCCTCTCTGACTCCATGATTTATCAAATCTTTGTCAAATAAATAAGAGTAAATATAATCATATCAGAAATGAGGTAAGTGAATTTGAAGAGGTGATTTGTTTAAGATACAATACAAAACAAAATTTGTAATAGAAACAGAATCTTAGTTTCTGGATGGGGGGTGATGGTAATTGATACAATTAGTTTCAAGAATCAATATTGATAAATAACCTTTAAGGAAAAAGATGCTGATGTTATCCTAAGTTCAGTTTTATCATATAAAATGTTCAAACTCATTTAATAATCAATTCTGCCTATTTATGTATATGGATATATGTATATTTATCAGATAGAAGAATTTTTAATATTCTATTGCTGAAATTCTATTGAGTACTCACCTGAAAACAGAACATTAAAATAGTACAAGACTAATACCTGGAGACATGGTTTCCATTTTTCTTAAAGTCTTCTCTTTTTTAGAATAATTTATCCGAGGCCTATCCTGCTTCAGGTTCATACCTCAAGGGTTAGTTCTAGTTTTTCAGGACTCATTATGTACTTGAAACAAATCATCTCCACGAGACTCTCACTGTCGCCAAACTGGATATTCCACGTGCCAATTTCCAAACAGGTTTCACTTTATGTCTACTTAGAAAAAAGATATTGAATTTTTTCCAACAGGTCACAGAGCAAGTGAATTCTGTACAAGAAAACCCATGGCAATGCTATAACCTCATGCCATGTTTTGTTGCAACTTATCAGATAATGAAAAATTCAATGAATAAAGGTGCATCTGTATTTCAATGGAATCATTTTATTTGATATTTCAAGATTCTATGGCACCAAAATGAAAAGTAATATAATATACTAATGTGCCACTAAGTTTTGAAATCCTACTAAATATGCTTCTGTTTTGTTGTATATTAACAACATGTAGTAATATTATTTAAGAAAGGAGGAAAAATGCAACCATTCATTGTTAATTAGTTGCCATGGTAGTAAAAGTCACTACTTTATTTATTAAATAAAAGATCTTATACCAAAAAAAGCATTCATCTGCAAGGATGTATCAATGAATATATCATTTAAGGGACTGAAATTTTTATTCTAAGTATGTTATAGAAACTATTCCCTTATGTGACTGGGGATTCTTTGTATGACAGGATCAGTGGTCATTTTCTGATTCACTTCCTATGATATGATCATATAGAAAATTCCTCCAATTTCCACAAGAGAAGGAATCTCTTACAATTACATACTGTCAACCTCTCTCCCCCCAATATATCAATTGTACAATTTAATTTTTGATTATGACTCCCCTTCACCAGGATGACTACATTCTGATCCTCCAAAGCACTATGTAAATGTAGGTAGAAAAATGTAATTTCTAATCTTATGCGATATCCCGTTCATCAGGTTGAATGACCCTAGGCATTTTGTTACAATCATGTCATACGTAATGATGACCTACTCAGCCCTGCTGGCATCATTCAATTATCCATTTCAACATTGATTTTTTTTCGTACTTTTCTCTATGGGATTTAGACAGTTCTCACAACTTGTCTTTTGCTGTTGTATAATTTTATGTGATGCCAGAGATACCCCAGTTCATAATGTTATGAATTCTTTTTGCTTGAGATTCTTGGAAAGATTAAAAAATAATTTGTATTATAAATTTTCATTCTTCCCTTCCTTGCTTCTAAGCCCCCTCCCCAAGCTGAATTTATTATTATATCTAATTCAAACAGACCAAATAGGGTAATGGCCAATACACTGTGGTTGAAATCAGAAAGATTAGGGTTTATGTCCTCTCTTAAATATTTACTTGATGTGTAATCATGAGCAACAGATTGAACCTCAGTTTCTAAATTTGTAAAAGCAGAATACAACAGCCATCTATATCTCAGAGTTGTTGTGAGGATCAAAGAAGATAATATATAGGATGTTTGAAAAGTCTGAGTGCTTAATCTATGGTCCTTTGATAATTACCAGAGTTTTTCTTTGTGGAGAATCCACATGCCCATAGGATTCTAGTGGGTGCTATATGAATAAAAGGTAAAAACTGTTCTGGTGTAAAATAGTTTACAACCAAGATTATACGCAGTTCCACACAGACACAGCTGTCAAACTTAAAAATTTGACTTTAACATATTTTCTTATTGTATTGCTTCTAACTAGATAACATGAAATAGATAACAAAACTGCATGAGATCTGCCAAAAGTTGGTTAGATTTCTGTTGGAGGAAAAATTCTCCAGTGATAAGTGGACTCAGATGTAACCATTCTGGTATTACTAAAACTAAGCTAGTTTATGCCGATCCCTATATTAGGCACATAGTCTGTGCCCAATAAATACAGAATCCAAAACAAAACAAAACAAAATACAGAATTCAATTGAATGAATTGATTTTCTTCTTATTCATAATAAAAGACTTTATACCTGAGTCTTTCTATTACATAAGTATGAGGAGGATGAAGTCATTGGGAGATAAAACTTTAGAAACCAAGGGGAAATATAAGTATGGAAAAAGCACCAGGAAATGTAAAGATTATTTAGGCCAATCTATTCATTTTTCAGAAGTGGAAATAGGTTCAGAGAGATTACAATTTTCATGTGATTAGAGGAGTTCTTAACTCACTTTAACGATCTGTATAGTGCTCTCTGTAGAGAAGCAGTTACATGGATAATTAGAAATGATGGATAGAGTGTACAAAAACTTGAACTTCTATATAACTTTTCTCTGGTGCATGTACAGACTCCATAAACTTATTTAGCTGATGCAATTTCCCTATGTAAAGTACCTGAGAAGTTTACTTTTTGGAGAATAATATGACATATAAGGGAACGATTTTTCAGCATGTAGAGACAAATATGACTCTTGTCTGATAAACATATAGATACCAGGAATCTTTTTCAAATGAGTAAATAGTAAGAATAGGGGAGGGTTAAAATGGATGAGTCAACTTTGGACTAGGTTTCTGAGCATTCTCTCTGCAATTGCTTTGGTGGTTTAAGTTCTTTGCTCATATGATATTGTATAAGAAATAATCTTGTAAAAGAAAGGCCTTGTGGCCGGAAGAAATGGATTTTGGTCCCTTTCCTTTGCACTTGTTCTTTTCTATTTTAGGTGAAGAGAATGGAGTTTCTAGACTTGGGAGTTTGAGAAGACTTCTAGAATCTGGGTTTCAGAGTCATTGAATCATTGATGCCCCAGGAGCAAGGATCCACCTTTGGGGATTATCTTCTGGACACTGGCCAATGGAATGTGAGACAAAGACTCATCTGGCAGTTGTGCCATAACTGGACATGAACTTAAGGAAGTCAATGGTTTTATTGACATTTAAATTGTATATGTGTATATGCACATATACAAACACACATATGTATATATACTTATAAATGTGTATCATACCATTATGATAACATTACTTGATCACTGTAATGAATGTGAAACAGCTTTATAACTAGGTTTGAGTGTTTACAGATGACATCAGAGGCACTCTGCCATTCACCAGACACTATTATACATTAAATTAAAAATTAAGGATATATATGTATATATAATATATAATATGCATATTTATATTTATATGTTGAGTAGACTTTTCTTCCATTCTCACCCCACTGTATGGAACCTAGGTAGTATCAGAGAGAAAGAGAATATATTCCTATGATTTTTGGAGAAGTGTTTTTTTGTCCACTCTATATTTGTCTACCCTATATCACCAAAATAAATATCCTGTAATAAAAACTAATTGATGCTAAGTGGTTAAATGGAACTATTAAGATTCCTCTAGCAATGGAAAGAACACTTCCAGTGTTTATAGCTTGAGTTTATAGCAGCTTAAAGAGATCACAGTAAACCCCTCAAGGTACCCTGGAATACTGAAAGGTAAAGGTCAGCTACATGGACCTGGGAAAGAGATGGGTCCAGGTCATATTCTCCAAATTTAATATGGACACACACACATACACACACAGGTTTATTTATTTGTGCTATTAATTGTCTTGAATTAAACAAAGTCATAGATTTAGAGTTAGAAGGGACCTTTGGGGGTCATCTTATTCAACTTTCTTGATTTTACAGATGAAGAAACTGAGACTCAAACATTTTAAATGATTTATCAAAGCTCACTCAGGTACTACATGGCACAACCAGGATTATAATCCAGGTTTTAAATTCCTAATCCAGTGTCCTCTCTATGGCACCAGTTTATTAATTATTTCTAGAAACATCTGTTTTTATTCCACCTTCTATTCTTGTTATAAACATTATTTGATCTAAAACAACTTAATAACTAGGTCTAATGTATGCAGATGCCATCAAAGCTACTCTTCAATGCTCCAGACATTATTAAAATAAAAAATTAAAAATGGATTATGAAATTTGGACTTAAATGAGAAAACTATTTTTATTCTCCCATCCCCCATTCATTTCACTTATTCTTCTATCTCCCTATTAGATGATAGAAATGGGCAGCAGGATTTTACCTTGAGGCAAAACACTAGATTCTCACTTTAGACATTTTAGTCTAAAAGGCTACCCCTCCTTTTAAACCAGATTCTGTTTATTTTAACAAGATAATGTGACGGTAAGTAATTTGTAAACAATGCACACAATCAACTTATCTATGGATAATCAAGACTTGATTGTGAACTAAGTATTTCACTAGTACATAAAATTCATTTTTTCTCTATTCTAAATAATTACATATCAAAGATCAGAAATGAGAAGTACCATTGTATCATACAATTCACAGTGTTATTTTTTCAATTGCTTATAGTTTTAAGTTTTTTTCAGATAATCAAAGATCACACTTTAAAATGTCTGTAACAAAGATGTAAATTTTAACATAAAACAAAGCTCAAAGAATACTCCATTAGGGAATGAAATTATGCTCATATTGATCGATTTAGACATTCCAATAAATACTTAAATTCTAATTTTTTTTTGATGCACTAAGTCCTAGGTGATGTGTTCTCATAATAATTGCTCACTAATCATTTATTTGAGTATGTAATAAAAATTTAAAAAAATCCTTGGGAGCAGAGATTATTTCATTTTTTCCTTTGTATTGCCAGATGAGTGATTGGCATAGGAGCTTAATGAATACTTGTTGATATATTCAATGACTGAATCTTGTTTTATTGTTATGTTTTTTCTTTTTTTGTTTTATATAATAGATTACAATGACTGAAACAACAATAAAACCCCCCTTGAATAACAAGTTTATGTTTAAATAATGAAGGATTAGTTATTTGATCTTTACATACTGAGTTAATCACAATATTAGCCTGATATCGCAATTTTAAAAGATGATTCTAATCATTTATTTGCAGAAAAGTATCAACTTGTATGTAAAAATTAACATAAAATTTAGGTAATAAAAATGAATATATATGTGGCATTTTATACATACTTTCTCATTTGAGTCTTACAACAATCCTGTAACATAAATAAATAGTACAGGTTTTATTCCCATTTTACAGATGAGAGAATTAGGCTCAGAAAAATTAGTGACTTGTTTCTGGCCATAGAGAAAGGCCAGACAATGGATGTGGAGCCAGGTCTTCCTGATTGCTTCAGACATCCAACTAGCACTTGTTTGGAAGACTATCCTTTTTATTTCAATGTATGTCCCATCTATATCTTTTCATTCAGGATGTTATAGCTAACTCTTCTTTGAATCCTGCAACACATCAAATACCATTTTCTGTAAAATAAGATCTTTGATTATGGAGGGGACAGTGGAGGGGGAAGAGGAGGATAAGCTTTTGAACTTTCTGATTTTGATTTCATAGATATCAACACTTTAAAAACACTAGTAGACCATTCACTCCTTGTACTTATAATATAGTTTCCCCCAACACTGATGCATTGTTGGTGGAGTTGTGAACGAATCCAGCCATTCTGGAGAACGATCTGGAATTATGCCCAAAAAGTTACCAAACTGTGCATACCCTTTGATCCAGCAGTGTTTCTATTGGGCTTATACCCCAAAGAGATACTAAAAAAGGGAAGGGGACCTGTATGTGCCAAAATGTTTGTAGCAGCCCTGTTTGTAGTGGCTAGAAACTGGAAAATGAATGGATGCCCATCAATTGGAGAATGGCTGGGTAAATTGTGGTATATGAATGTTATGGAATATTATTGCTCTGTAAGGAATGACCAGCAGGATGAATACAGAGAGGCTTGGAGAGACCTACATGGACTGATGCTAAGTGAGATGAGCAGAACCAGGAGATCATTATACACTTCGACAACGATATTGTATGAGGATGTATTCTGATGGAAGTGGATTTCTCTGACAAAGAGACTTAACTGAGTTTCATTGGAGAAATGATCGACAGAAACAGCTACACCCAAAGAAGGAATACTGGGAAATGAATGTGAACTATTTGCATTTTTGATTTTCTTCCCGAGTTATTTTTACCTTCTGAATCCAATTCTCCCTGTGCAGCGGGAGAACTGTTCGGTTCTGCAAATATGTATTGTATCTAGGATATACTGCAACATATTTAACATATATAGGACTGTTTGCCATCTGGGGGGGGGGGGGGGGGAGGAGGGAGGGAGGGAAAAAAACGAAACATAAGTGATTGCAAGGGATAATGTCGTGTAAAAATTATCCTGGCATGGATTCTGTCAATACAAAGTTATTATTAAATAAAATAAAATTAAAAAAAAATTCCTATTATGGACAAAGCAACTGTGCAAAGTATTGGGGATATTTTGATAAGTTTTTTGAAACAAGATTTTTTTAAAAAATGTCTTTAAAGATGATGTTGGTAGACATAAAAAAAAAAATATAGTTTCCCCCATTTAAAATTAAACTGGGGAAGATAAGTCTCATTTTTAATGTCTCATCTGAAGGAACGTCTATAACCCTATGTAAGAATATTCCTGATATGAGTTATACTTGCTCAGAAAATTAAACCTGATATTTAACTTAAATCCTCCTTTATTCAATTGTATCTCTTTAGACTGTCTTAAATAATTAATTTCCCCTCATAATTTTTATCTCTGAAATCATTATAGGTAATCCAATATTTCACCAGTCTTAAGCACATGAAGTTCAATTTAAAATTTCCAGAAAAACGGAAGTCATAGTTTTCCTTTCATTTTCTCTCTGAAATGATAAAATTGTAAAATGTAAATATGGCATCTTTAGGCCATGCAAAGAAAAACAAGGAACACTTAGGGGCTATGAAATATCTCCATACAAAATGCAGGAGTATATCAGTGAGTATGTCATTTCCCAATTAAAAGAATAGATAATGGCAATACATATATAATTAGTCTATTATCATTACAAACAGTGGCTTTTAAGGATAGTCTTATATTTGCTTCCTAAATGGATTCCACAGACTCAGTAATATGACTCCTTGGTTCCTTGTCCCCAGACATCACCTCTAAAATTAACAATTTAAACTCTGCCTAGGACTTTCCCTATTAAGACATATTTAAATGATATTGTAGACAAACATTAAAGGCTTTTTTTTTTTCTTCTAACAACTAATTCAGTTCTAAAGTGATTTTCTTAGTGTTTGCTACCCAGATCAGAAAGTACTTCCGATTTGGGAGTTTTTCTAGATTCAGAGATTCTTAACCCTTTTTGTGTCATAGACCCCTCTGGCAGTGTACTGAAGTCCATTAACCTTATCTCAGAATAATGTTTTTAAATGTATAAAAAAAAAAATGATAGTACAAAGGAAACTAATTATAATGTAAAATAGTTATCTAGCTATTGATCCATCTCTGTCCCTGTCCATCTCCCTCTTCCTGTCCTTATTCCTCTCCTTCTCCTTTTTTCTGCCTCTCCCTCTTTCTTTCCTTCCCTCTCATGCCTCTCCCTTCCTTCCTCCCTCACCCCCCTTGCTATATCTATATAATACAGCTTACCCTGGCCTTCACCATTTAGAAGGTTAGGTAAATTAGATTTTACTCCAATCCCTGGATTCTTTAGTACTCTTAAAGAACTTAGGGTGTCTAGAATCAGCAAATAGCTTTATCATCTATCAATAGTTTTACCTCAGATTTAGGGGAGCCCCCTGGCTTTACTTCAATTAATTCACTAACATTCAGATTAGGTTTTATAAGTAGATATTTACTCAAAATTTTAATTACAATATATGAACTTACTGCTTAAATATGTGGGAAACAGTCTTCTCCTCACCCCTCCTCCCATCATTATACTATTTCAGTCTCTGAGGAAGGGAAGAGGATTAAGTTCATAATTCAGTTCAATTCCTATAGAGCCCATTCCCAGTTCCAAGCCCAAAATCCTCTGTCTTCTCTTTCTCTTCTTTCTCTCTTTTCTTTCTCGGTGTCTGTGTCTGTGTCTGTCTGTCTGTCTCTTTCCCTCTTTCTGTCTATCTCTGTCTTCTCTTTCTTCTTTCTCTTTGCTTTCTCTGTCTCTGTCTGTCTCTGTCTCTGTCTCTGTCTCCCACTCTCTCTCTCTCTCTGTCTCTCTCTCTTTTTCTCTCTCTCTTTCCCTCTTTCTGTCTATCTGTCTTTGTCTTCTCTCTCTTCTCTTTCTCTGTGTCTCTCTCTGTCTACTTTTCTCTGACTCTTGTCTCTTTGTGTATTTCTCTCTCTTCATATACATACATGCATGCATATAAATTTACAAATGTCAGCTTGGGAACTTGTTACCTCGATGAAACTAAAGACTGGGCTTTTTGTTTGTTTTTAAACAACACTTACTGTGGAATAGTGGGAGGAAAAGAAGATAAATTCTGATCTGGAATTTTTTTTTAAACTAAGTATGTGAAATTAAGCAAATCACTTAATCGCCCTTAGCCTCAATTTTCCATACTCTTTCAGGTTTAGTCCAGGTATATCTCATTATTTAATATTTTTGTGGGAGATCATTCATTTTTATTATTCATTTTATTTACCATTGCTTATTCAATGCCTTGGTCAGTTTCTGTCCCAAAGTATCTTTTGGTTTCAACATTTTCCTTTTTTCTGTGTAAAAAAAAACTGGTTAACACAGAGGCAGCTAGATGACACAATGGATAGAGAACTCACCCTGAAGTCAGGAGTTCAAATCTGGAATCAGACCCTTAATACTTACTTGCAAGTCACTTAACCTAATTGCCACACACACACACACACACACACACACACACACACACACACAGCAAAAAGAAAGTGGTTAATTCCGATTTAATGGTGAACTAGAACAACTCAAGAAAATGAAATTGTTTAGGCAGCACTGATGACAAAGCACTTTTATCATTGATAAAAGTAGTGTTAGTAGTGTGGGGAAATAATGAGTTCTAAGGTCCACCAATATTAATAGTTTAGATGAACAACTGTGAAGAAAGTGAATACAATTGCTCTGTGAGTCATTAAGTATTTATTAGCATTTGCTATGTGGGCACTGTCCTAAGCAATGGGGATCCAAAGAAAGATGAAAGAAATCTTTGCCCTCAATGAGTTCACAATCTAAAGTGAGATGACATGAAAACAAACTTGTATAAACAAGCTATATTCAGGATAAATAGGAAAAAATCAAAAGAAGCATTAGAATTTAGAAGGATTTGGAAATATTTCTTATAGAAAGTATAACTTTAGCTCTGATATATCATTTTCAAGGGAAATATTTTTGAATAGGCTAAATTTAGAATAAAAAGGTAGTAACTGTATTGAATAATTTGTTTTATTCCTTTCCAACTGGTGACCATCATGCTTGTAAAATTACAAAATTAATTATTCAGACTTATTTGCAAAAATGCACACTTGGAGCCATAGGGTCTGAAAAATTCAAGAGAGCTAGCTCAAGCCATGGATCTGATGGGATCATGAGATTTAGAGTTGTAAGGGACATTACAGAACTTTTTATTATAAGTGAAAATAATGTAATCTAAAATCATGATTTTTACTGATCTGAAAGCTAAAGCCAAAAGAGTTTAACGTTCTTGCTTAGAGTCTATACATGTAATGCATAGTTGGATCAGAATTTGAACCTGTTTCAAGTCTCATGTTCTTCCTACTATAGCATGTCATAAAGAGGGAGAGGTGAATGTGGGAAGCATTCAATGAAAGAAATGTTTAAATTATACATATTTCGTGTTTTCTTATATATATGGAAAGTTAAGTACTTCCTTTATGGGATATATAAATGAAGACAGTGAGAAGCTAAACAGAAAACATATTCAATGGTCATTTTTGTAACATATCATTTTCTGTAGAATTGTGGGTTAAATATAAGACTTGTATTTTAAGAAGTATAGAAAATGGAAGTATGTTAAATAATGAGATGTACTCTCTCAAGGACAAGTTCCAGAATCCTTTGCATAAGGCAAAAGGAGAGATAAAGCCTTATAGAACTAAGGCCATTCCTGAAAACAAAACAAAACAAAAAGAACAAAAACCCAACAGCATAAACTATAGAGGATTTTCAGGACTGAAAGTGAATGCTATGAATCTACCTGCCAAGACAAATATAGGAACTATATGAACACAATTACAAAACACTTTCACACAAATAAAGTTAGAACTAAACAATTGGAAGAATATCAAGTGCTCATGGGTAAGCTGAGCTAATATAATAAAAATGACAATTCTACCTAAATTAATCTACTTATTCAGTGCTGTACCAATCAAACTGCCAAGAAATTCCTTTATAGAACTGGAAAAAAAAATAATAGCAAAATTCATCTGGAAGGACAAAAGGTCAAGAATTTCAAGGGAATTAATGAAAGTGAATGCTATGTTAGATCTCATGATCTATACATTCATTACATAGAAGAGGTGGAGAATAAAACAGGGAAAGGGCAGATTCCTAGAGAAAATGTTTTTTTCTTCCTTCCTTCCTTCCTTCCTCCCTCCCTCCTTTCCTTCCTTCCTTCCTTCCTTCCTTCCTATCTCCTTCCCTCCCTCCCTCCCTTCCTCCTTCCCTCCCTCCCTCCCTTCCTCACTCTCTTCCTCCCTCCCTCCTTTCTTCCCTCCTTTCCTCCCTCCCTTCCTTCCTTCCTTTCTTCTTTCCTTCCTTCCCTCCCTTCCTTCCATCCTTCCTTTCTTCTTTCCTTTCTTCCCTCCCTTCCTTCCATCCTTTCTTTCTTTCTTCCTTCCTACTTCTAAGTTTGTGCTTGCTATATCTATGAATCAGGCAAACAAGATGTCAGTAGGACAAAGAACTAAAATAAGCAAAAAGAGACAATAATCAGCTCTCCAGTTTTACAAACCAGAAGAGGCCCTGGCAACTAGAAAGGATGAGGAAAAGCTGTTGCCAGATGTAATGACTCAAGTAGTCTTGGTCTGTTATCATCAAAAGAGTTAAACAATTTTACCATTAGCATAAGATAGATTAAAATAACAGGGGAGAGGAACAGTACTAATATGACACTATCTGATTAGTATTTTCTCAAGGACCTTGGCTTGTGGCCTCAACTGATAATAGATTCAACCACTCCAAAATTATTCTATCTGGTGATCTGACATTAGAAAAACTACAGAAGCCATCAAATTTGAATGATTTGCTTTTATAATGTCTGCAACCAAGTTGGACCGTTATAACAACAACACACACTTACAAAACAAAAACATTGAATGCATCCTATAATTATTTGGGAGGTGGGGGTAGACCTAAGGTTACTAGAAATGTAGACTTTCAGAATGAAAAGATCAAATGTCCTTTCATGAATCAGGAAGTTATATGTGTGGGATATGCTAATGGGGAATAGAATAGTCATACAGATCTGAATAAAACTTTTATAAAATAATTTTTGGAATATGAAATGCATTCACAAATACTCAGAGATAAACAAACACATGCATATATATCCTCCATAATTTTTTCAGGTCCACAAAGAAGCTATATAATCTAAAAAAGATATTCAACCTTAGATCTTATGAGATCCTATGCAGTTTTATTATCTGTCCTGCCCTGAAGCTTTGTCCAAACAATAAACTATAAAAAGAAGTATCTGTGTAAGGGGGAAAAAGATATATAGCTGCATCAAAACATATAAGCAAAGTAACTGGGAAAAAAATCAGTGAGGAATTAGTCAATTCAATGAAAAAAAAAGTTGATTAAGTATCATACAAATAATATGAATAATATCATATAAGTAATATTGAATATTTTAAGTGATTTGATGAGATGTTATGAAATTATTTGACCGTAAAAAGAGTTGGTATCTGTCTAAAGGACCTGGAATTATTCTTTTTGGTAAATTAGTTATTCAATGACTTCTGCAAATATATCTGAAGTTGGTGAGGTAAGAAAAAAAGAAATAATGAAACAAGGGAAAAAAAAGGGAAAAGGGAGAAAAAAACTATTTAGTATTAAGTTTGAAATCAATTTATATGAGTTATTTTATTTGATCCTCCTAACAATCCTGTTAGGTGGGTATTATTGAAATTGTTAATCCCATTAAATGGGCAGGAAAACTGAGGCTAACAGTAGTTTAGTGAAATTTAGGGTTACACAGTAATTATCAAATATGATATTTGAGTAAATCTTCTATCTCAACAGAAATTTTAAAATGACCATAAAATGATGAGAAACAAGTTTTTTTTTTTGAACATGGAAGTATGGATGAATATTTAAAATCTCTTTTTTCTTATATCAATTTGAAATATTACCAAAAAATAGATGAAAACTCCTTTCCAGAATTGTTCTTTTGGGAAAATAGACAAAAAAAGTCAAGGGTAGAAAACCATGCTTAATTTAAATTTATGTAATACCAGTACCTTCTCTTATAGCATAAGTGATTAATGCTACAGACTGCATAGGGAAGTTAAAGATATTGAGCTTAGGAAGAATGTCCTTTCACCTCTTGAGGGAATCATTCAAAGAAAAAATGAACAGTGGCACTTATTAGCTATGTAAATCTGGATAATTTGTTTAATTTCTCAGTATTTGTATCCTCATTTATAAAGTGGAAATAATAGCATCCATCTCACAGTGTTGTTATGTGATCAAATGAGATGGTAAATTTCAAACATCTTGCTAATCTTAAAGAATTATATGAATGTGAATCTGTTCCAATGATAGATCTATTTTATTTCTTAAAAATTATTTTTATTATTATTGCTTTGCAGTATAGTTTGATATATGGTACTGCTAGACCTCCTTCAGTAGCCCTTTTCTCCTCATTATTTTTCTTGAGATTTTTGACCTTTTATTCTTGTAGATGAATTTCATTATTGTTTTTCAATTATATAAAGTAATCCTTTCTTAGTTTTATTAGTAAAAATAGTATTGGCTTTGCCTCCCAATGAGCACTGTATATTTCTCCAATTATTGAGGTCTGGCTTTATTTTAATTAAGAATGTTGTACACATACTATGTATATCTTGGTAAGGACACTACCAATTATATATATATATATATATATATATACACACACACACACACACACATATATATATATATATATAATTTAATAAGTAATTTTAAAACTATAAGGGCCTTCTAAGGATCTGCTAGGTTTTGTTGTAAAATATACAGAAAATTCTAATAACTTATATGGATTCATTTTATGTCCTGAAATGTTTTTATTTCAAGTGAGTATAGTGGACTCTAGAATTCTCTAAGTAAGTTGTCACATCACAAGAAGTAATTTTTTTTTCCTTTTTGTCTATACTTAGTTTCTTTTTTCTTATTTTATTGTTATAGCTAGCATCTCTAAAATTATAGCAAATAGTAATAGTGATGATGGACATCCTTGCTTTACTAGCAATCTTATTGGAAAGGCTTCTGATTTCTCATCATTAATTAATTCTGAATTTTGCTTTAGCTAGAAACTACTTATCTTATTAGGAATGCTGTATTTTTTCCTGTTTTCTAATTAAAGTGGTGATGTATCTTGTCAAAAGCCTTTTTTCAAATGTTTTGATGTAATATTACTTTTGTTGTTCTTATTATCAATATGATATATTATATAGTAAAGAAAATCAACATTGTATACTGTATTTTAGGAGTAAGTGCACCAGGAAACAAAATCTCATCTAATTAAATATTGTTCTAAATTCAAGTTATTTTTAACAAAGGGAAATATCCAAACTAATACAATTCATCTATGCCTTCAGGCATATCGTTACCCTAAGTCAAGGCGACATTTCCAGAAGTCTTGAACAAATTATCATATTATGTCAAAATATTTTTAGTTAATATTCCAGAACAACAATCAGTATTTCATTTTTTTCCTTAAGCAGCCTCCCTCAGGAATTGAAAAGAGTTTCTTCCCTCTGATCAATATAGAAAATCCACTCTGAATGGAGAAAGTTGGACCATTGTACAATTGCTTCAAGGTATGGAGAAAGTAAAGATCTTAACAGGACATGATGTATGCTTTTTGAAATTTCAGTTTATATCTTTAATCATTTCTGTAAGAAAGGTGTTGGACTCATCTCACTAAAGAGACTAGAGTGGAAATGGGAATAAGCCTGGGAGAGAGCTTTTAGACTAGAGAAATATTATTTCTTAATATTTTCAATTGCATCAAAAAGGAATTTTAAGAATATTCTCCCAAAATTTTATTATTTCTTCTAATATTGAACCAACATTGAATTTCTGACAAAGTACAAAGCTGATAAGGACATATAATATTTGTGATATACTTTGATGTAGCCTTTTTTGTTTTACTGAAGTTTTTCTTTTTATGTCATGAATCTTAGCCAGAAATAGAAATCTGATGATATACTACATGAGCTCTATAATGTCCTCTGATTCTATGCAGTCTCCCAGTTTTATCTTAGATAATAAATAGCATGCAAATTATTATGCTATAACTGCATGGAACATCTGCTACAGAGATTTGAAAGACTTTGAAAAGTAGACTTGATGTAATTATTTCAATGACACCAAATTTTATTGGTTTATCAAAGACTTCATGGTATATGAAAGCAATACAACAGGAACAGAAAGAGGTTGTATATCTTACTATGGTTAATAATTTGAAGATGAACTTCATACAGAGTGGAAATTCAAAGAAACTGGAAATTTTGCAATGACCATTGAGGGGCCAAATACAAAACAATAGTCAATTATCTGGGACTTTGGCCCCCACCCAATGGCTTGATGAAAGTATATTATTTTCGGCCAGGTGTGTCAGGAAAAGGGGATGGTAAGTTCAATAGAATGGAAGAAAAAAATTCCCAGAACCATCTTGTTGATGAAATGGAGATTATCAAGCCTTACTCCTCTAGATGAAAGCAGAGTATAAGCAGATGCATCCAAGGTCAGTCCCATCAAACATTTTCAATTATTTAGATATTACTTGGCTGGCCAGTCTCCAGGTGACCTGTGAACTTCAGGGCAAAATGACTTTCAAACTCTGATCTATTTGTTCTTGAGTTATCATTGGACTTTGCCATATGGTTTTATTTAGGTTCTGCAAATTATGCTCAGTATCTCAGTATATGCACTGGAGATAGAAATGCATTAGGAATTTCTTTCTTTCCCTTCAATATGAATACTAAAACATTAATATCTATAAACATTACTATAATTTACTAGAATTATTTTTCTTCTGTACTTTGTTTCTTTTGATTCATCTGAAATGCTTTAGAATATAAGTTAGAAATATTGTTTAAAAAATAAAGCTACAAATGTTTTGTATCAATACTCCTCAATCAAGAAATTTGGAATGATTTTTATTTTACTATTCTTAATTCTTTTTGAAATATTGGAATTAATTCCTCTGTAAATGTTGGATAAATTCATTTATAAGTCAATTTGATCCAAACTATTCTACCATTTTGGAACTAATTTTTGTACATTCAATTTGGTTTTTTTCTGAACTTGACTTAATTCAATTCTATATTTTTTCTACTAATCTAGGTATGTAATATTTTTTGTTAATATCCATCCCAGTCATTTAAACTTTCATTTTAATTGGTAAGAGAGGTTCTATTTATTTCCTTTATTTGTTCTTTGTTTATTGAGAATTATCCTATCTAATTTTTGAAATAATTGACAATTTTGCTTTTCCTCTTTTTTTTGTGTGTGTTAATTATTTATTTTGTTTTAAAACCAAATTCCGGTTTTATTAATTCAGTATTTTTTGCTTTAAATTTTCTTCATTCTCTTTTGATTTTGAGATTTTTTTTTAATGTTTAATGTGGTTTAAAATTTGTTGGTTTCTAATTTTTTAAAGTTATTGCTCAATTTGTTTACCACTACCACTAGTTTTAAACTTCCATTTTTGTATTTCAGTTTTTATTAGACTCTTTTCTTTTTATAAGATATTCTTGGAATTCTGTTTCATGAAAGTTCGTTATTTTACTTATAAGATTATATTTGCTTTTGTTGGATAAGTTATTTTTATTTGTAAGTCTATAACACATTTCAGTACTATATTCTATGCCCTACATATCTTTATTTTGATAGCAACTAAATTTTGTGTGAACTTGATTGTGCCTTCTTGGCATGTATATTTTTTTTCTTTCTGGTAGACTTTAATTTTTTTTTTTTTTACCCAAGGGCTCTTAATTTTGGATATTATGACCCCAGAGGTTTTTGTTTTGTAATCTTTTCTAATAGATGATTAGTAATCCCCCCCCCCCCCATTTTAACTCTTCTGTAGTTTTTATAGATTTGGAAAATTTTATTTCATAATTGCTTGAAAAATGATGTCTAGGCTCTCTTTTTTATTGTCTTAGATTTCAGAAAATACAATGATTCTTAAATTATTTCTCTTTTATCTATTTTCCAGAGCAGTTGTTTTTATATATGCTATCTTCTTATCTCATGTAATCATCAACTTCCTTTTCACAATATAGATTGTAATGGCTGAGGCTTGAGTTGATGCACTGAGGTCCCAAGCACATGAGGCTAAATAGTAATTGGACCATACTCTATTAATATAAAGAATGGCCCCCACCCACTTTTTGTGCAAGTCCTGATGTGTTGTATAGGAAATGACGATTTTGGTGGGTGGAGGCAGGGGAGTGGAAAAGGAAGAGGAGGAGAGCTCAGGCCCCACTTGCTCTGCTAGCTGGCTTCCTGTCGCAGCTGCCCATATTGCCATTGCAACGACCTTTCTGTTTGTTTCTCTTCTTCTTTTTGCTTTTGCTGAGGCAATTGGGGTTAAGTGACTTGCCCAAGGTCACACAACCAGGAATTATTAAGTGTCTAAGGCTGGATTTGAACTCAGGTCCTCCTGACTCCAGGGCTGGTGCTCTACCCACTGAGCCATCTCCTCCCCTTCTTCTTTTTGCTTTTTGCTTTTTGCTTTTTAAACAAACAGAAAGGTCGTTGCAATGGCAATATGGGCAGCTGCGACAGGAAGCCAGCTAGCAGAGCAAGTGGGGCCTGAGCTCTCCTCCCCTTCCTTTTCCACTCCCCTGCCTCTACCCACCAAAATCGTCATTTCCTATACAACACATCAGGACTTGCACAAAAAGTGGGTGGGGGCCATTCTTTATATTAATAGAGTATGGTCCAATTACTATTTAGCCTCATGTGCTTGGGACCTCAGTGCATAAACTCAAGCCTCAGCCCATTACAATAGATGAGGCTCAGAGGTTAACCTGGAATTCACTTTCTTTGCTACATGAATTATATGGGGAAGATGAAGGCTCCATGGTCATCTTTACTGGATCCAGGGCTGCTTCTTACACTAGTTTAAAGCTGTAGATACAACTTCAGCCTTGAGAGAGAAGGCTTTGCATGGTGGCTTCCTAATTAGTCTTGGTCTCTAGTGCCTATAGATTTTTGCTTCTCTCCATATGCTGATGTTGGCTAGAGGAATAACTAATTTAGTTTTCTCATTGGATTTTCAAACTGTGAATTATTGAAGCTCTTTTCAAATCTTTGTCAGAGTATTTGAGGAGAATTGAGCTGTTCTATTTCCTTCTATTTCACCATCTGTGTGGCTCTTTTAGGCCTATTTTGCTTGTATGTATGAAGAGGGATGTATGTATGTGTGTGGGAGAGGAAGGTGGGTTGAAGTAAATGTGTTTCTAGAGCCTTTCTGGACCTACAAAGGTTATGAAAAAGTAAGGTAGTGGAAAGAGTCTTAATTTTGAATCAGAAGCTATGCTCAGATTTTATTCTTCATTGTCTACTTTTGTAAAATTTAAGCAAGCCACTTTACTTTCATGGCCCTGATTTTCTTCAACTAAAAAAATGGTAGAGTTGGTCTAGATGATTCATATTTTCCTTTCCTTTTCACAATATAGATGAGTCTCAGAGGCTAACTTGGAATTCACTCTCTTTGCTACATGAACTATGAAAGATCAGAGTACTCTGGGGAAGATGAAGGCTCCATGGTCATCCCAGCCTATGTTTCAGGAAAAGCAGAGATTTGGAAAATAAGGAACTCAGTGTTCTTCTTGTTCAACCTCCTCTTTTGTTAAATGAGGAAACTGAGGTCTAGAGAGAGTGTAACCTACTCAGGGTCACATTCATAACAAATGACAGGGTTGAGGGTCTAATTCAGACCTTGATTCCAAATCCATCACTCTTTTCTGTTTATTTCATTGTGTCCCATATGGACAATTGCTGGTTAATAGCCTAAGTGAACTGGGAAGGTTGTCAAGAGCTTGCATAGTTATCATCACATTTTTCACCCCTAATAATCCCACTTTAGTAATCTGGAAACTAGAATTGACAAGTTTCTTCCTTGTCCAGTAAAAGGAGATGAGGTCAAGTCCTGGCCACTAGCTGGCTGTAATTTGGGGCAAACTATGTATCTTGGGGTTCATTTTCTTTTTTCTAACATTAGGGAGTTGGGCTAGGTGATCTTTAAATTGTTTCCAGCTCTCACATTTTATTGTCAACATTTTCTTACTACCTCCAGCTTTTTTGGAAATGAGAAGGGAGTCCTTTGGGCTTAAAGGCATGCAGAAGGAAGCAGTTCCACAGGCTGGCTGCTCAGCGATCTTCCAGGTGTGTGCTTGTGATGGGAGAGGGGGACCATGAAGCAGTGAGGGCTGAAAGGGGAAGAAGCACAGGGATCTGGAGTCATGACCTATGGGGATGGGCACAGGGAAACCTTGTCAATGAGAGTCATATCCAGAGCTTTTGTCATGTGTGTGTGTGTGTCTGTGTGTGTGTGTGTGTGTGTGATAAAGATTAAATTGTACTCAATGTCAACACTGATGCCTGTTTGCAGCTAGAGGAGAATTAACAGAGAAAAGAACAGGTTGCCAGTATAAAAGTAATACTAATTACAGTCACTTAAGTGAACTACTTACCATTTATGGCTAATTACCATGCACATAGTAGCTATTATGGATATCATTAATATGTGTCAGATTAATTCTGTTGTTTTATTTGATTATGACATTAAAAATCTATTCTTATGTACTAAGCCTTCTGGTGCTCATAGAGTATGCTTTCTTCCTTACAGAAAAAGGAAATTAGAAGATTAGAAGATCTGTTGATGCTGGCACTAGTAAAAATTATCTATTTGTTCAAAATAATAGTTCTTTTTATATTATTATACACAACTTCATCTGTCTTAGGAGGCCTACTTGTTGGGTATATTAAAATGGGAGTTTATTTTTAGGGTTATTTATTGGATTACATGGTCAATAAGGTCCTTATCAACTCTGAGAAGTTGCATTTCTCTAATTAGGATGGGAGGAAAGTGGCATATAATAACAATTTGAAATGGTGTCTTTCAGTATGTAATGTCTGCAGAATTATTTTGAAATGGGTCTCACTTCTACTTTTTTCTTCATATCTTTGGTGCATTTTGTAGAGTCTTATATACATACCACAGTTTGGATAAGTGATCACCTTTAGGATAAATTCTCAATTACAATTTTGTAATAAAGAAAATATTTTTTAATAAAATAGAATTCTCAAGGAAATAAAAAAAGAGGCTGCTTAGAGAAACAACTGGTTCAGCATGTCAGATTGGAAAATTGAAATACCTAGTTAGAAATTTTTTTTTTAAATTTCTTTGTGAGACTATTGGGGTTAAGTGACTAGCTCAGGGTCACACAGTTAGAAAGTGTTGTGTTTAATATCAAATTTGAACTCAAGTCCTCCTGACTTCAAGACCGGTGCTACATCTACTAGCACATCTAGGTGCCCCCAGTAAGAAATTTAAGAGCAGAGAATGTCTTTCTAGGTTGTTTAACTAGTCAATCCATAAGTCAGTCAACATACTTTTATTGTTTACCAAGTACTCACTATATTACTTAGTCTTTTCTATGTACTATGCTAAATTTGAGGGTATAAAAACTCAGTCCTCCTCTAAATTGTAATTGAGGGAACAATATATACAAACAGCTTTGTACATATAAAATAAATATAGTATTAATGGAAGGTAATCTCAAAGGGAAGGAATTATTAGATGTGGGGAGAGATTGGAAAAAGCTTCTTACAGAAAATAGGGAAAACCAGTGAAATCAGGACATAGAGGAAAAGTGTTCTAGGTGGGAGGAATAGACAAGGAAAGGCATGGACTCTAGAGATGTAATATTATGAACAAGGAACAGCAGGAAAGCCAGTTTAGCTGAATCATGGAATTATGAGGAAGGAATTAAAGTATGAGAAAACGGGAAAGGTAAGAAGGGGGTCAGATTTTGAAGAACTTTAAATGTCTTTTTCCTGATAATTCCAGAATGAAAATAACAATTTAATTACAGTGCAGACACCATGAACTGAACCCTCTTCCTTGCCTTTTAAAAGATCTTGGGACTGGAGAATTTGTGTTATTCTGTTTGTCTTACCCCCATTTCAGGTGCAGTTAGTAGTCCTCACTGGATTGAAAGTTCAAGCAATGACTCTCTTGGATTCAGAATTGCAAGAGGGCTATTGTAACTAGCTAGCCTAGTAGGAAAGCCCTGAGAAGTTAAATACCTAGCATTTGAACCCTAAAGGGGTTTTGGATTGGGAGCTTAAATTTATGCTTTAGAGGAACTAGGCTAAACTACTTGCATATTTACTATTATACCTCTGAAGTAGATATTTCTTTGTAAAACTTAATCCAATTGTTAGTGGCCAAATAGACCTGGGGTTCCAGGCAACTACCTACAACTTGGAGGAACACCATTGATGGAGGATTGAAATCAATGGCAGAGATAGGTACTCCAAACTATTTAAATGTCCTAGAGAATTCTGGGGAAAGGGGTGAAATATGACAAAAATGGCTTTCAGGTGAGATGGGGCAGGGTAATCAGTGTTACTTTATATTTAATCCTGGTGGTAACAAGGAGCCACTGGGAGATTAAGCAGGGAATAAAATGGCCATATCTAGAATTAGAATATATTGGAGTGAGAAGAAATTTGAGACAACTGGAAGATTATTACAACAGTTCCTGAGGGCCTATTGCAAGATTATGCAAATAGAGAGAAAAAAAATATGAAGCTAGAAACAAGTTTGGAAATGTGGAATAAGGGTGAATGAAGAATCAAAAATGACATTAAGATTGTGAGCGTGGGTGATTGAGAGAACCGTGGAACTTTTGACAAAATTAGAAAAAAAGGGTTTTGGTGGGAAAGATAATGAATTTTATTTTGGACATATTGAGTTTGACATGCTAACAGACCTTCTAAAGAACAGTTGGTGATGTGAGACAAGATCTCAGAAGAGGGAATTGAGCTGAATATACAACTACAGAAATCATATTATAAAGATGACAAGTGAACACATGAAAGTTGAGATGATCAAGTAAGATAGTATAGAGGGAGAAGAAAAAAAAGTCCTTGAGGATATGCATAGTTAGTAAATATGACATGAATGAAGATCCAAGAGAGAAGACAATGATTGATGGCAGGGTCATGAAGGAGAAGCTCGTAAGAAAATAGCCTCAAGTTTTTAAGTGTGTGGTCTTCATCTGAGAAGGGAGATGAGAGTACCTGTAAAGCTTGAAGAGGGATAAAATGGTGTGTGGGAGATGCTTTGTTGAATAGGGTAGTGAATTAATTAGTAGGTACAAAGAAGTGAGCAATGCTCTGTGTGCAATTATGAATACAGTTCTAGTCTGAGTTAGAAATGTTTGAGTTCTAATGCAGCCTCAAAAATCTACTAGCTGTGTGACCCTGGGCAAATCATTTAAACCATTTGACTCTCAGTTTCTGCTTCTTTAAAATATAGATAATATTAGGACTTTCCTTTTAGAGTTGTGTGAGATTCAAATGAAATAACATATGTTAAGCACTTTCCAAATCTTAAAAGGCTGTATAAATGCTTAGATGATGATGAAAATAAATGGACATGCCTCACATAATATGTAGTAAATCACAGTATTAATTATATGTTATATGAAGCTTGTCTACAAATACAATTCTAGAATACGAAATAGGGACTGTGAATGGAACAAGATTCTCAACGAAGTAGCAAGAAAAAGAAGCTTCTCAGAACTTCAGTTGACAAAACATTTCTACAATAAAAATAAATAAGTATCTAATTGCAAATTTAAGAGGTACCCAGAGGCTGTCTGCCCAGGATGTTTAGAGGTCTTTGGAGTGACTGTGGGAATGTCAATACTTATGTATATATTAAAATTCTAAGGGTTTTACTAAAACACTTGTCTATTTAATGTGATTATCATCATTCACACAGTATAGTTAGGGGTGTGTGTATGTGTATTTGTGTGTATGGAAACAGAGAGACACACACAGAAAAAGAGACAGAGACAGAATAAAATAGAGACAGAAAGACAGAGACAGAGATAGACACAGGAACAGACACAAAATGCTGCAGAGACAGAGTATTTTTAAATTAAAATGTGAAATGCATTTTTAAACTTAAAGAGCAAAATATTGAGCTATATATTATGACAGTCATTTCCATGCAAAAAAAAAAAATAAATTTTCATTTCTTGATCACTTTTTATTCTCTGCTCTGCAAAAGGAAAATTAATATACATGGTGATGATGGTAGCATAATTGCAAGGAAGGGTAAATTGATGAGGTTGGGGAGATTAGGAATACTAGAATGATTCCTCTTTAAAGCAACTGTTTCATCCCATTGTGGCTTTGAAGTGAATACCTGCCCACACACTATGGACTAGGGTGGACCAGAGAAGGAACAGTGATTCTCCACACATGAATGACAATAAGGGAGGCTAGAAAAAGGAAAGCTTTGGCAACTCAGGCATAGACTATATCTACCCTTGGGGGATAGCTTAATATGACCTAGCAGAAACCTGACATATTGGAGAGTAATGGCAATATTATTCCATTACTTCTTCAGTAGGCTTTATAGTCAGTAGATGTTCAGAATTTAGTCCATTGAAATTTGTATTCTTCTTCAGCAGTTAACATTTTATACTGTATTGCTATCTAAATACACTACTGTTTTCTTTCTGCTATTTAGTCAGATCTTAGTTGTTATGCTAACAAGTTAACTTTTATGCTTCAAAAGTAAACAAACAATAGAAGAAGACAGAAATTGGAATTTATGGCATTAACAATTACTTTTAAATTGCTTTAAAAACTATTAAAATGCTTATTAGGAAAATAAAAAATTTGTTCTTCCTTAAAGTTTTCTTCATAAGTAGCTAGGTGGTACAGTGGCTAGAATCCTGGACTTGGGAATCAGGAAGCTAGGAATTCAAATTCTAACAGAGTTTTGGGGGCAGTGGAAGAGATAGGCCATTCTGATCTGAACTTATTCAAGGAAGCAAGAATGAATATACGCATAGTTGGGCATAGAAATTCATCTTAGTCAGGAAACAGAGAGAAAGGCATTAAGAAAAAGGGATAAAATAAGAAGGGTAGATTAAGGAATTAAGGATAGAAACAAAAGACTTTTCCTGGTTGGGGCAGGGTAAAAAAAAAAAAATGAAATGTGTAAGAAAAGACTGGTATGAAATACACAGTCATCATATCTGTGAATATTAATGGGATGAACATACCCATAAAATATAAGAAGATAGAATAATGGATTAGAAACCAAAATCCAACAATATACTTGAAAATGAAAGAGAACAGAATAGATGTAGCAGATTATATTAAGCTTCAAATGATTTTTTTTTTTTTTAAAGCAGGGGTGGAGATCATGATCTTAGACAAAGCAAAAGCAAAAAAAAAAAAATTGAGATTGATTAATAGGGAAACTATATTTTGCTAAAATGTATAATCACCATTTATATTAACTCATAACCATGGATAATGTATTAATATCAATAATGATTATACATTCATCTGAATTCTAAAAGGAAGAATTAATGAATTCTAGGAGGTAATAGATAGTGAAACTATTTTAGTGAAAGACCTCAATTTACCTACCTCAGACCTAGATAAATCTAACTATAAAATGAACAAGAAAGATGCTAAGGAGATGAATTCAGAAAATTTCAAGATGATAGAACTTGGGAGGATACTTAATGGGAATAGAAGTACACCTATTTCTCAGCTGTGCGTGGTATCTTCACAAAATTTATCATTTAGTAGGGCATAAAAGGCTCAGAACCAAACAGAAAAATATTAAAGACATTTTTTTCTAAACAATTGCATTCAATTCAAAAATAACCTAATGCTAAAGAATGGGTGGGTTAAAGAACAAACTATGGAAACAATTATGTAATTCATTAAAAATAATGAAAACAATAAAACAACATATCAGAATTTTTAGTATATAGCCATAATAAAACTCAGGAGAAAAATTTTCATTAATAAAAGAAATAAATAGCATGTGAATTAGGCATGTACCACCACCACTACCACCACCATCACCAAAACAACAAGAAGTAAACCAAGAAATTAAAAATTCCCAATTAGATGCTAAAATACAAATCCTAAAAATCAAAGAACAGAGAAACAAAATTAAAATAAAAAATGGACCAATATATAAAACTAGAAAGTGGTTTTTCTGAAAAAGAAAACACTAATAAAATAGACAAACCATTTGCTAATTTGATTTTAATCAAAGAAAGAAGAAAACTAAATTTCCATGATCAAAAATGAAAAAAGTGAATTAATGACAGGAAAGAAAATAAAACAATTATTAGAAACTACTTTGTCAAAAATATGCCAATAAACTTGAAAGTCTAAATGAAGTAGATGAATATTTATGAAAATATGAATTGCTCAGACTAATGGAATAGGAAATTGAATGCTTAACTAACCCTGTCTTAGAAAAAGAAATTGAACCAGCCATGAATGTGCTGCCTAAGAGAAAAAAATGATCAGATAGCTTAACAAATGAGGGCTACCAAACATTTAAAGAGAAATTAATTGTAATAATGTATAAACTTTGACAAAATAAAGGAATCCTATCAAATTCTTCCCATGATTAAACATGGTCTTAATATCTAAATGGGAGAGAAAGAAAACTATAGACCAATAAATATTGATGCAAAAATTTTAAATAAAGTGCTAGGAAACAAATATTAGTAATTTATCACAAAGATCATACAGTTCAATGAGACTGAATGAACTAGAACTGATGGGCTTATTTAACATAATGAAAACTATATAGCTTATAACTATAAATTTGCCACATAAACAAGAAAATCAAATATATGTTTTTTTTTTCCTATAGATGAATAAAAACTTTTTAAAATACAGCACTCATTCTTGTTAAAAATACTAGAAAATATTGGAGTAAATGGAACTTGCTTTGAAATTTTAATAGCATCTATCTAAAACTAAGGACAAACATTATGAGTAATGGAGATAATCTAGAAACTTTTCCAATAAAATTGGGATTAGACAAAGATGTCCACTATCATTATGGTTATTCACTATTGTACTGGACATACTAGCTATAACATTAAGGCAAGAAAACTAACTTGAAGGAATAAGCATAGGCAATGAGGAAATAGATTATCACTTTTTGCAAATGATATGTTGATTTACTTAGAGAATCTTAAGGAGTCAGCTAATTGAAACAATTAACAACTTCAGCAAATTTGCAGATTACAAAATAAACCCACACAAATCATCACTCCTTCTTTATATTAAAAATAAAATCTATCCAGAAGAGACAAATTGCATTTAAAAAGACTACAGTTTATATCAAATATTTGATCTCTATGTGTCAAGACACACACCAGAGCTTTCTGTATACAATGATAAAATATTTTATTCAAATACAGTTTTAAATAATTAGTGAAATATTAATTACTCATGAGTAGATTTAGTGAATATCATAATACTACCTAAATTATTTTACCTATTCAGTGCCATACCAATGAACTCTCAAGAAATTACTGTATAGAATTAGAAAAATAACAAAATGTAGCTGGTAGAACGAAAGCTCCAGAATATTAAAGGAATCCATGAAAAATATTAAAGGAAGGAGCATAACAAAGCTGCAATCAGCAAAATAATTTGGTATTGGGTAAAAAGTAGAGAAATTGACCAATGGAATGGATTACATACACAATATATAGAAACAAATGATATCCGTAATCTAGTGTTTGATAAACCCAGAGATCTCAGTTCTTGAGACAAAAACTCACTATTTGATTAATGCAGAAACTAAGCATAGAACAACATTTCCTATATATCAAAATAAGCTCAGAATATTTACATAATTTAAATAAAGGGTAATAACATAAGCAAAGTAATGAAAAGAGGAAAATTCCAGGTCTATGGATGGGGTAGAGTACATTAGCAAACATTATATAGGCTCATAGATTTTAAAAAATGGGTAATTTTGAGTATATACAATGAAATATTTTGTGCAAACAAAATGCAATTAAAAGTAGAAGATATATAGAAAGGTGGGGGGAAATCTTTTCAGTTTTTCTTTAAAGGCCTTATTTCTAAAATATATAGGGAATTGAGTCAAATTTAGAAGAATAACAATCATTCCTCAATTCCTCATTGGTCAAAGGATATGAACAGGCAGTTTTCAAGGGTCATAGCTAGTAAGTGTTTCAGAAAGATTTTTCAACTTGGGTCTTCCTTAACTTAAGGCCCATCATTCTATGCAGTGTACCACCTCTCTGCCCAGCTATATATATATGATAGCTCATCTTGTGATGGCAAAGAATTGGAAACTCAGAAGACACCCATTAATTGGGCAATGGCTGAGCAAGTTGTGATATGTGAACATGATAAAATACTATTGTGCTGTAAAAGATAGTGAAGGGGATGTTTTCATAAAAAACCTGAGAAGACATGTATGAACTGGTACAAAATGAAGTGAGCAGAACCAGAACAGTATATACAGTAACAACGCTATTATAAAGATAGTTAGCTTTGAAAGATTTAGTACCTCTAATCAACACAATGAATTGCCATAATTCCAAAGGATTCATGAGGAAACATGCTATTCACCTACAGATAGAAAACAGATAGACTCAAAGTTTATGAAGATTGAAATGTATTTTTTAAAATCTTTTTTTTTGTAGTTTTCTCTTTTTAAAAAATATGGCTAATGTAGAATTTTTTTGCGTATCTATGCATATTTGTAATGAGTATTGTTTTTCTTGCCTTCTTAATGACTGTGAGAGAAGTTAGAGAGGAAAAGAATTTGGAATTAAATAAAAAATAAAACTCCTGTGCTTCTAAAAAAAAGTAAATACAGTTAAACAGAGATTATTTTAAAAAGTGTTTCTCATGTAGTTATCTACATTTGTATAATACCCAACTAGATAGATTGTAAACTCCAGGAGAGCAGGAACCTTAATTTCACTATAAATCTCATTGCTTAGTATAATGCTTTAGCAATAGATACTTGCCAAATACTTGCTGAATTTTAATTTGAAAATTTTTAATTTGAAATTTAATTTAATCCAAACATATTGTCTATTAGAGACATGATAGATTTTGGGGTACAGAATGAGAAATATGAGTAGATTTCTCTCACCCCCTTTCAGTGTGTGCATGCATATGCTATGGATACAAAATAGTGCATACATTTTCAGATGAGATCACTATTACTAGCTTTATTTAACTTGTTTTACCTTGTTTCAAAAGCCTCTCTCACAGAGTGGGAGTAATCTGTTAATATATATAATGGGGACAAAATCAATTAAACTTTTAAAAACATCCAATAAGATTCATTGTTAAACTTTGATATATTAGAATGGATCTTTTTTTTTTTTTTATTGCTCAAATCTTAAAACTATTCCTCAAATAAGTATTGTTTTTCTCAGTATTACTAGACTGAATATTTAGGTAACCAACCATTTGGTAACTTCTACTTTATGTTAAGGAAATATACATGAATAAAAAATTATAAACAAAGGTAAGAATAAAAGAAAATTAATTTACCAAAAGAATAAAAATTAAATGAAAAAGAATTATTTTTTAAAAATTATCTTTTTATTTTGTTTTAACTTTAGGGAATAAAATGATCATTTCCATAACATAATATAACAAAAAAAGATGGTTGTATATGAAACTACAAATCTATTATGTACACTTAACCATTTTATTTAAATATATAATAAAGTTATTGTGTAAATTTATTTTGTTCCCTTTTTTATTCCCTCCCTACTTTAGAGATGGTTATCATTAGACATAAATGTGGCTGTATACATGCATACATATGTGTGTGTGTGTGTGTGTGTGTGTGTGTGTATATTGTCACTCTATTTATAAGTTCTTTCTCTGGGTATGGATTTTCCTTTATAGTGAATTTGGATATTTATAATAGGCAAAATGACTTCTTTCCTCAAAGTAGTTCTTAAAACTAAATTGCTATTACTGTAAATAACATTCTCTTGGTACTCATTTCATTCTTCATTATTTCATATAAGTTTCTCCATTTTTTCTAAGATTATTGAACTTAGCATTTCTTATGGAAAAATAAATATTTATATTCTATGTGCAAAGCACATTTCTAATCATTGGGTTTCTCTTCCTTATGCTGCTTCTATTCTGACCATTGTTACCATCTCCCACATACCAGAACCCTACACTCTGTACCTGAAGAATTTGAATCAGATGATTGAATTTTTTTTTTACATATTTTGTTCAGAACCACACTTCTACAGTACAGAAAAATTATAACCATGATTTTTATAATTATCAAGATAATGTGTATAATAAATAAACTAATAATTTAGATCTCTTGAGCTGCCTTTTTTTGGCTTAAAATGAAGCTTGAAATGATCAATTAACTCTTGGCAACACTCTCCTGAGTATGTTAAGTGAAGGAAATCAAAAATTGTAGAACCTGTTCCTCTTACTGAACTCTGGTCCTGTCTCCCCCATTAAGGAATGACTCCTGTGATTTGAAACAATCACTTATGAATTGTTGCCACAGGACTAGAGAACAAGCATCTATTGTATTGTTCTATACTCATGGATTGTCATGGAAAATCATCCAGGCCCTGAAAATGATTGTACTGTAATCCACCTGACTGCCCCCTTCCCACTTAGAATTTGTAAATAAAATCTCCATCTTTCCTGCAACCAGTGGAAGTCCCTTGTCCAGAACTTCCCCTGTCCTCTCACTGAACGTGATTCATTAAACTGATCTCTAATCCTAGGCCTGTCCCTAGGTCTGCTTTGTGCAGCTCCAGCTCTTCACAATTTAGAGACCAAAACAATAAAATTCTGTTAACGATATTAATTTTGGACTGTCTACATATCATGTTGCTCCCATGCCATGTTTTTTCCCATGCTACTTCAAGGGTTTACTTCCCCCAGTAGGATGTAAACTGCAGTATAAGACTGAGAGTCATTTGAGTGAATCAATCAAATTGGGTCCTAACCACTTAAAACAAGAGTCAAATTGCTAAGCTCTCATACTTTTATCAGATGAGAACACATCTCAATTGTTCTTTGGGTGTGAACAAGGTCTGAGCATCTCCTTGACTAGAAAGACAATTTAATTAGATTTGAGAATAAATCTGCTCTGCTTAAGAGAGGGCTTTGGTTACCTTCTGAGAATTTTGTATAAAAATAAAAGAAGCTTGTTTGGAACTAAGGAGAGATTTTTAAGCTTTGGAAGAAGTGGGGACATCAAGAACTGAGTCAGGTAGAATAGGCAGTACATGAGCAATGACAGTAGAAAGAGAAAGTATAACTGAACTATGGACTCCTAAGTAGAGAGTATGGAGGCTCATTAGCCCTACAGGCAGCTTGAAGCAGAAGTCTTGGATTAATGCCAGCAGTTGTACCCACCTCATCAAAAACAGAGGGAAGTTACAAGAAAAGGCCTGTTTTGTCCCTCTTTACCCTCCCCCAGCTTCTTCTGGTGCTTGTCTATTAAAATATACTGTAATATACTCTGGTATTTCTTGACCCAAATATTTCTGGTTATTTAAATTTTGCCTCAACCACAAAGAGGCCAGGGATTAGTGAGAGATAAAAAAGCCAAGAGCCAGCCTCTTGTCTAAATGTTAAGAATTTCTACTATTAGGGGCTTGTGCCAATTGTCATGGTATTCTTAACTTTTCATTTAATATTAACTCCCTAAGGCAACAGAGGAGGGAACCAGGAGGGCCTGAGGCACCATTATATTGCTAATGGTTTTGAGGTGTTATATTTTTAATTTTTATCCCTAGCATTTAACACAGTATTTGGCACAAAGCAAATACTTAATAAACATTTTATCTATCTATCTATCCATCCATCTATCATCCATCCATCTATCTATCTATCTACCTACTATTATCTATCAGAGTTACTATTGAAGTCTAGAAGCTCGAAATAGTAGTACATTATCAAATATTTGGTTCAAGAATGTGTCCTGGAGGAGCATTTTTGGTAAGTTGCATATAGTCTATTCTTACAGATAGGTATAATTTAACAGGTACTCAAAAAGCTTTCCAGTCCAAATAACCTTCCTAACAGTTTCTGTAGAAGATGAAATGTATACTATTAGAATAATTTCTTTAGGTTGAGGCATAAGTTTTAGGAAATCCTTGTCAAAATGAAAGTGTATTATTTGTAATGGGCAACATTTTAAACCATTATCATTTTAACACAGAACTATAGTCAGGAGGGATCTCAGAAAGTATCTTGCCAAAGCCTCTCATTTTACAGCTGAAAAAAATAGGGAATCAGAGAACTGAGGTGATTTCTTTCGGTCACAAATTAAATAAATGATGAAGACAGGATTTGAACTCAGGTCCTCTGACTCTTCCTCAGATCTAATTATAGTAGTTCAAAATCTTTTGTATTTAACTGAAAGTATTATTTAAGCTCTCCTATGTTGTGTTTAAGTGAGCTGTGGACTAATTTACTATAATTTTTTTAAACAGCAAAATGATGTATATACACATTTATTTGTTAGATTATCTCAACTGCTATATGCTTCACACTCATAAAATAGCATTTAGAAAACTACAGGCTATAGCTCTCCTGGATATATTTTTAAATACAGCAAGGCAACAAATAGGTGACATGGAGGCAAGCAGTAATAAAAATAAAATAGTGAGACTCTGTCCTTTTAAAATGTATCGCACATGTTCAGAGATAAATCTCTCCATATACTTTTAAACACAGTTGAATTCTTTCAGGCCATATGAAAAGAGAACTGGATTAGACACCCAATTTGAAATACTGATTTTGAAAAATGGTATTCTTTATTTTAAAATAGCTGTCATTTTAATTGTATATGCTTTTTTCTGAGCTCAAGAGTAAAAAGGCAAATTTTATGTAACCAAGGTGATATTAAATGGCTAATCAGATACCTTGTCTTTTTTCTTGCTTTTACTTTAAGCCTTATAAACTGAACGTTTGACTATAAATAAAACTATTGATGTTAAAAGGTCATGGCTGTAACCTTTCACATGTTTTTTCTGCACTGTATCTATATACACTGTATACTTTACCCTGAGAAGAGATTCTTTATTTAAGAGAGCTTAAACTGTTCAAATTTGTAATGTACTGGGGATTTCAGAATATCTGGGTGACTTAGTAGATAAAGAACTGACCTTTCATCCCTGAACCCAGATGCAGTTCAACTTGAGTTAAATGAAAAAGTTTCATGTCAGCTTCCCATTTGATAAACTGGTACTATCTGGTATCATTTAACAGAATTTAACATTATATGCTGGCGTTGAGAGAGGTGTTATTGAGTATAAAAATGAAATGACTTCTCTTTCTGGGAGGGAGACCCCTTAGGTATGCCTTGGTGGTAATAAGTGGGCAGAACTGGGAAATTCATACTGCTATTAGCTGCTAACACTACAGACCATTACAACAGACAGAACCAGAAGGTCTTTATGGAACCATTTTGAAAAAGGGTTTCCCCTGATACTTGGGACTTTAGGATAAATTTCTAACACTATTTTTAGCTTATTGTTTGTGTTTCTACATTCAACATTATTTTCCAACTCTTTGGAGGTTATAAACCTGTGCTTTATTCTGATTTTAAACCCTCAACAACTAACACTGTCTCTTGCTCATGGGAATTATAATCATATTTAACAAAAAGTAATCATAGGATTATACTTTAGGCTCATAAATTTAGAGCTAGAAGGGAATTTTGAGGCTGCCTGGCTAAAGTCATCCTTATTTTATAGATGAAGTAATTGAGGCAGCTTATCTTTGGTCCCAGAGGTGCTAAAGCTCTCAAGTTAAGATTTGAATCCAGGCCTTATCTAAATCCAATTCTCTTTCCATTGTGTTATTTGTTAAAGTGAACTTTTTTTTTTTTTTATACAGAAGGCAAAGATAATTAGATACATGCAATAGTAGTGACTACAGCAATAACATACTGCACATAGACTTACTGAAATTTAAAACAAATCCAATGTGACATCAGACAACTTGTAATTATTCTAATTGTTAGAGGGGAGCAATGGTACAGATCATCCAAAATAGTGGATAATGTGAAAATCATTATGTTTGGCCTTGGGATGGGCAATATGATTTTTCTGACAGCAGATTTATCTTCCTAATTAGGTTTTGCTTAGTCTACAATTAAAATTCGTAGCATTCCCTGAGCATGCTCCAAATGACAGTAGGGAGGGAGAATGCTCAGATATACACTGTACAACACAGGAAAGCATCCTGGGATTTAATGTGTTTCATGAAATGATCCTCCAAAGACCCTCTTGAACACCTGGATAATAGTTTCATGAATTTGCTTCTAAATTTCTGATATACATACACATACAAACAGAGATAAACATACAATCCTAAAATAATGAAAGGACCAGATTCATATAAAATATATGGTCATATGTACTAATCCTAAAAAGACACAACAACTATATGCTGGGAAACACATTTTAAAACAGAATGAGTCAAGTGCTTGTGAATTTATGCTATTCAAAGTTTACATTTATGCAGCACTTTATAAAGTATTTTCCTCATATAATAGGATGATCAGGGAAACCCTTTGATGGGCTGGTGTGAGGAACATGCCTTCTGGCTTCTGAGAGGTCTTGCATCTTGTTGACAAGGAACATGGAAATTGGAAGTTTTGGTTTGGTTCCTGCTGACCAGGGCCATGCTAAAGCTAAATTGGTAAGGAAGAGAGTAAGGAAGATAAACTCTTGCTGGGAAGAGTCACCTTTTCCTTAGTCCATAAGATTGTGGAAAAGACAAGATTCCCTTTCTTTTGGATCCATTTTTCTCTCTCCTGAAAATATGTTTGTACTTTAGGTATTTGTCCCTGTTGGGACGGGGAAGGGAGAAAAATTTATTATTTTTATCCTTTACTGGAAGTCCAACTCCTGACTTGGACTTCCAGTAAAGGATCTTCTGTATCCTCTCAGAAGGTACATGTCCTTGAACAAGGAGCCAGAATACATTTCTGGTTCCATTGTTGGCTCCCATGAACAGCAAACTAGTAGATCCTGTGATTATTCCTAATACTTATTATAATCCTATTAAGTTAAGTATTCTTCTTATTTTTGTTCTTTTCTTGTGGTTGAGAAATCTCAGAAAGGCTGAGATTGGCTCTCTGATACACACCTAGTAAATGGAAAAGTCAAGTCAACAAGCCTTTAAGTGACTACTATCTGCCAGGCATTGTTTTAAGTGTTGGAGAAAGATGAGACAGTCCCTTACTGTAAGGAGTTCAAAATCTAATGGATAGATAACATATAGACACCTAAGCATGGACAAGATATTTATCTATAGAATAAATTTGTAATAATTTTAGAGAGTAGATGAGAACATTAAGGAGGATCAGTAAAGACTTTTTGCAGAAGTCAGGGAAACTAGGAGATGGAAGTTAGAAGGGAAAGAATTATAGGTATGGAGTATATGAAAAAGTTCAGTGTCTTGTTTGGGGAACCGCAAAGAGGCTAATATCCCTAAATTCTAGAATACATACTGAGTGGCTTAGGTGTAAGATGGATGGAAAAATAGGATGGGGTCTGGTTGTCAAGAGATTTAGGAGGTGAAAAGATATTTTTATATTTGTTTCTAGAGATAATAGGAGCCACTGTCATACTTTTACTGCAAAATTTAAAAATGCAATTAGAGCAATACTTTATGCTCCTATTATGAACAAAACTTCTATGCTAGGTAATAGGAATATATAAATGAAAAATCTTGTGCTCCAGGAGCTTGGAAAGGGTAAGTGGATTATTTCTGAAATTTAGCCTTGGGCCTTGAAATTTAAACTTATGACAATAAGTAAAGACTAAAATGTTGAAAACTACCAGTCCCCCAAATTCCATCTTGTCATATAAAAATTATAGTTGTTCCAATTAAATTTGGTACTTTTATCATTAATTTAAAAAAAAAAAACACTGAGGACAGATTGTACTCATAATTAAGAGGGTAAATTTGGATGACTTTCATTTTTATTTTATGCAGTTGGTGATTTTGATTAAGTAATCTGATGGTGGCTAGACTACAGAGATAAGAGGAAGTTAGGTAGAGCAAAAGGAGGAAGATTTGGGCATCAGAAAAAAAAAGACAGGGGATTGGTCAATGAGAATATAGAAATAGGAGAAAACTGGACACTATTTGGGGAGGCAGAGTAGTTGGAATAAATTTGTGGACTTTAGATAGCTTTTATGCATAATTCAGGCATAAAGTTGATTTTTAAAGATATTTACATTAATGAGACTAGTTCAATAATTAAAGTCCTTTGTGAGATGATTTCTTCTTTGTTAAAGTGTTAAAGCAATGATCAGATACCTACCTATTAGATACTTTTTAGAGAAAATTTGTGATTGAAAGAAACACAGGGAATGTTTGTTAAGAACAACAAAATTAGCTCTTTTATGAAATGTTGGCCTAATGCCATCACCTCTGAGACTATCTTTCATCTATACTATATTTATCTTGTATTGCTTGAGGGAAAAGTTTTTTTTTTTTTTTTGAATTCATAGATTGAGTGAATGATATAGTTTGTTATATTTTACATATACATACACATATCTAGTCATGATTTCATTGCTATAGGGAAATGTTATTTATAAAAACTTTCTCTATCAATGAAGATCATTGTTTCACAGTTACTATCTTTGCAGAGTTGTTTAGGGGAAGGAAAGTTAAATGATGATTATAGGGTCACAAAGCCAGTTGGGGGAGGGGAAGAAAAAAAGGGGAAAAAAGAAAATTATATAACATTATTATTTATTTAAAAGGAATATCAGGTTGTACAAAAAAGATTTGCAGACTCAGATACAAATATCTTTTTTTCCCCTTTCTATATGTTATGTAAAAGTTCAGAATAAAATAAATAAAACTAAACAAAACACAAAGCTAGTATCTATTAGAGGCAAGATTTGAATCCAAGTCATTCTGGCTTTAAGGTAAGATCCATTATTCCATGTCTGCTTTGTAATCTCCTCCTCCTCCTTACCCTCCTTATCCTCCTCTTCCTCCTCTTCTTTTTCCTCTCCTCCTCGTCATCTTCCTCCTTCTCCTCTACCTTATTGGTGTTCTTCATCTTCTTTGTCTTTTTCATCTCCTTCTTTGTTGTCTTCTTTTTCTCCTCTTCCTCTGCTTTTCCCTCTTCCTCGTTTTTAATGAAATACTCACAGAAATGATCCTGAGAGGAGTTACTGCTAGCCTGCGATTATGTCTTATTTTCCATAGTTTCATAGATTGTTCCACAGGTAGATAAAGTAGCTGCTTTGTGTAACTGAAAAAAAGTGTTAGGCTGTAAACTCATTGTCTGTAAGTTCAATGCAAATATCCTTGATACTACTCTGGTAATAGATAGAACAACATGTCTCATCCTATTTATACATTTTTTTATTAATGTTTTTTATTTTCAAAACCTATACATGGAAAATTTTTTAACACTGACCCTAGCAAAACCTTATATTCAACATTTTTTCTCTTCCCCACTTCTCTTACATGACAAATAATCCAATAAATGCTAAACATGTACAAAAATGCATATTTGTATACATATGTATCTTCTATACATACTTCTACAATTAGCATGCTGCACAAGAAAAATCAGATCAAAAAGGAAAAAAAATCATAAAGAAAATAAAATGCAAGCAAACAACAACAACAACAAAGAAAATCCTATGTTGTGGTCCACACTCAATTCCCACAGTCCTCTCTCTGGGTGTAGACTTCATCACAAGATATTGGAACTGGCCTGAGTCATCTCATTGTTGAGAAGAGCCAAATCCATCAGAATTGATCATTGTATAATCTTGCTGTTGCCATGTACAATGATCTCCTGGTTCTGCTCATTTCACTTAGCATTAGTTCATATATGTCTCTTCAAGTCTCTCTATCCATCCTGCTGGTCATTTCTTATAGAACAGTAATATTCCATAACATTCATATACAATTTATTCAGTCATTCTCCAATTGATGGGCAGCCATTCATTTTTTCAGTTTCTTGCCACTAGAAAAAGGGCTGACACAAGCATTTTTATACATAGGTCTTTTTCCCTCCTTTATGATCTCTTGGGATATAAGCCCAATAGAAACACTGTACAGTTTGATAGCCCTTTGGGTACAGTTCCAAATTTCTCTCCAGAATTGTTGAATCAGTTCACAACTCCACTAACAATGTATTAGTGAAGCCTTTATCAGAATCCCTGAATGTAAAAATTTGCTTCCCTTCTAATCTTGATTGCAAAGATTTTGTTTCTCATCCTATTTCTACATGATTTTGAGATCATTAGTGAGGTCTGCATACTTTGAAACTTTTGTATTCCATGTAACTTGAAGCCTATATGCATCCAAGATTAATAAGCATCTAATACATAGATTTAAAGAGGTGTTCTTAAATTTTTATGAATAAATGTCATGTCCATGCAATTGTGCGCATCAGCTTATCTGATGATGGTCCAGTTCCAATACAATTTATTGATTAAATTCTCCATGATATTTTAAGATTTGCAGCTGTAATATGGGGATATGTTGCCTTTCAATCCATTAAAATGAGCATCTAAAATATAATTCTAGCCTTCTTATCATTTTTTTTTTTTTTGCTATGTATTTCATAGGTGCTAAACTTACATCCTGCAGGGAAGTATTGGATAATCTCCTTCACCATTTCCTCACTTAATCTATATTAATCACTAAGTCCTAGCTCCTTAAGAATAACTCTTTTGTAATTTCTATTAGTAATGACATGATTTTGAATTGTCACAACCTTCTCCCCACCTCCTTTTAGTTTCTACAAACAGAACCATGTGACTCAACTTTTTGTTTGATACTTCCTTGATATCACAGAGGACTTTATGTTGGATCTTAGCAATTTCATTGACTACATATGTAGGTAAGTTGTTTTTAGTTATATTGAACAAATCTGATAAATTGTACTTTACTATTTCTTAGTGATATTATGTTGCTTATGCCTAAGTGTTTCTATAGGATTTTCACTAAGAATTTCTATCAGTACTTTTCCTTTTTCTTTGGTGTGAAAATATTAACCTTTCTATAACTACCTTAAGATGATAGGCCCTATAATAATATGAGCTTTTGTTAGGATAGCTTCTAACTCTGTTATATGTTACATCTGTTATATTTTATAGCTCCAACGGTATAGATTAAGGCAGGCATTTTAGAGATAGAAATTGCTTTAAATGTGTTCGACTCATTCAGCTTTGGTTTCCAGATGCTAATAAATTTCAACTTATTTAGCCATAGCCTCCTCTCAGATATCTTTGTGCTAGTTGTATCTTGCTATAGGAGACCAATATAATTATAGATATTATTTTCATCAATTGCTTCCATATGAATTCTAGATTCAATTGTGAAGCCTTAATTCTAAAGTTGTTGTTATTATTATCATGATGAGCAAAAATGTTTAAGCAATAGTAATTGGGTGAATTCAAGACCAGTTTTGGGTGGTAAAGGTCAGATCTCTGGGCAGGGAGTAAGGAAGATTCAGCACCTTGAGTTCAAATTTGATCTCAGACATTTATTAGTTGTGTGACTGTAGCCAAGTCATTTAACTTTGCTTGCCTCAGTTTATTCATTTGTAAAATGAACGGAAGGAGGAAATGGTAAATCACTCTAGTATCTTTGCCGAATGGTATTACAAAGAGCTGGACACAACTGAAACTACTGAATAACAATAAAAAAGGACACTTTAATGATTATACCTACAATAGTATACTAACTGCAACTTGATAAGTTTCCTATACAATTTGGTCTTAGAGTTCCATCTTTGGCCCTGGGTTTTTCAATACTTTTAGAAATGATATGGGAGTAACTAGATGACACAATGTACCTTCACAAGAGTACCAATCCTGACATCAGTAAGACTGAGTTCAAATCTGGCCTCAGACACTTAATACTTCTTACTTGTGTGACTCTGGGCAAGTCACTTAACCCCAATTGCCTCAGCAAAAACCAAAAACAATAACAAAACAAAACAAACAAAAAAAAAAAAGAAATGATATGGATTAAGGAATAGCTAATATGCTTTTTAAAATTATATGGAACTGGGAGAGATAACATGTTAGATTCAGTTAAACATATCAAATCCACAAATAGTGCCTACTATGAGCAAGAATTGAGCTCTAAGGAGACAAAGGGAAATCATCTCTACCTTAAATGTACTGAGTGCTCTTTACTACCAGCAAAGGTCTTTTTCTTTTAGACAACTGAACTACATTTAATATGATTAAATGTATTCGGGATAAATGGAAATCCAAGTGTAAGCTCAAAAATAAACTTTACAAATATAAGTTGGAAAGTGAGGCTGGGCCTTAGATTATTTGAATAAGATATAGGAATATTAGTGTGTTAGTAGTATAATATGGGAACTAAGAAAGACAATATTTTTTTTAATTTTCAGTTTTTAAAAAAAACATTGTTTCATATTCAATTTATGGAGCAAAACAAGCATTTTAATAACAATACAATAAAAAAGATGATTGAATATGAAACTGCAAATCCACCATATACAATTTTCTATTCTCTCCAAATATATATGGTTATCATGAAAAATTCTTTTCCCCCCTAAGATAATGTATTCTTAAGTTATATAAATTGTATAAGCATTATGTCCATATATCAATAGATGGTAGTATTATTTAGCCTGGTTATACCATAGTGAGAGTATTATGTTAGCTTTTCCTTACTGCTTTTTAGGAAAGACATTATTAACAAAAAGAGCTGTGAAAAAGATAACCAGGATATTTAAAGACCTTGAGTTGTTGTCATAAATTAAGCTGAAGGAACTGATGATATGTAGTTTAGAGTAGAGGAGATTTAGATGGTATCTGATAACTATTGTTAGGTATTTGAAGAATAATTATAGGGAAGACAGATTAGATGATCATAAAGGACAGAACCAGGAGTGAATGGTAGAAGTCACAGAGAGATACATATAAGCTCACCTAATCACTAGTTCTACCCAAAAGTGTAATGAAATCAATGTGATGAGGCAGGGAACTTCCCTCAATGGAGATCTTCAAGCAAAGGCTAGATGACCCCTCTGGGCTTTTGAGGAAGAGGGGTTTCTTGTTCGAGTTTATGTTGGATGAGATTGATTATCAGGTCATAGATCTACACTCCAAAAGGACTTCAGAAGTGAAGCCTCTTTTAATAAATGAGGAAACTGGGAACCAAGAAGCAGAATGAAGGTAGGGACTCTCCCAAGTTTATTTCCCAAACCCCACCAAGTATCCTTAATAATATCTTTAAACAAATGTTAGAGTATCAAAATCCACAAGAAGATGGAATGGAACAATTTTTCCAACCAAAGGTGGCTTGGAAGGTCAGCAGGAGGAGTATACTGCAATGGAGTGAGTCTGGGGCATAATTACAGCCCAGGCTGGGTCAGCACAGCCCAGACCCCCAGAAATCAGGAAGTGGCAGAACTCCAGATCCTTCAACCCACAGAGGTTGAAGGCAATTCAGCAAGAAAGATTTGGGGTACTAGCATGTGATTGGAATCCCAGGCCAAGATCAGGCTTTGGGAGTTACTGAATCAATAATGGCTGCAGAGCTGGGGTAGGAGCAGCAATAGCAGTGGCTTCTGAAGATTTCAGCCACAGGCGGGGTGGAGGGGGGTGGTAGGAGGAATTGGGGATGGATGGGAGGCAGGGTGTGATAACAGTACAGATTCCTAGAAGGATCTCTGAAAACAGCTGCACAAAACCCCTGAAGCATGGAACAATGTACCCTTCACTCTAGAAACAGAGCCCTACTTTAACATAAAGGGAGTAATAGACTGGGAAAATGAACAAACAACAGAAAAAGATAGACTGGGAAAATGAACTAACAATAGAAAAAGATTCTGGCTATAGAAAGTTGATTGTGATAAGAAAGATCAAAACACACACTTAGAAGAAGAAAACAAAATCAAAGCTCCCACAGCCAAAGCCTCCAAGAAAAATAATAATTGGTCTCAGGCCTGGAGAGTTCAAAATTGATTTTGAAAATCCAATAAGAGAAGTAGAGAAAAAAATAAGAAAAGAAATGAGAATGGTACAAAAGGAAATACATATTCTATTTTTTAATTAATTTATTTTTCTCTAGTTACATTCAAAACAATTTTTAATGTGTTTTTAAAATTTTTGAGTTCTAGGTTCTTCCCCTTATGCCCAACTACAATCAAGAAACTATATTAGAAGTTATGCAAATCATTTCTATAAAAGTGAAGTTGTGAAAGAAAACATAGATCACTCACCCCAATGAAAATAAAGTTAAGAAAAATTAACTTAAAAAGTAAAAGAGATATATAGAGAAAGATAACGCTTAAATCTGTATTGATACAATTAGTTCCTTCTCTGGGTATGGATAGGATTTTTCATCATAAGTCTTTTAGAGTAGTTGTGGATGATTGTATTACTGAAAGTACCTAAGTCATTTATAACTGGTTATTTCAGAACATTAGTATTACTATGTATTCAGTACGTTTCACTTTCCAGGTTTTCTTAGAGCATCCTGTTCATTATTTCTTACAGAGCAACAATATTCCATTACAAACACGTATCACAATTTATTAAGCCACTATACAACTGGGTAGGCATATCCTAAATTTCCAATTTTTGTTTGCCTTTTTTTTTTTTTTTTTTTTTTTGTGAATCTCTTTTAGTATTCATGTCTAGTAGTGGTGTTATTAGATCAAAGAATATGCATGAATTTATAGCCCTTTGGGCACAGATCATATCTTTTGATCATTTATCAATTGGGGCATGGCTCTTTTATATATATAATATATATATATATATATATAATTTTTTTAAAATAAATTTGACTCGTTTCCTGTGTTTGATAAATAAGGTCTTATCACAGAAACTTGCTTCAATTTTTTTTTTTTTTTACAATTACTATTGCTAACTATATTTCTCTCCATATATTCTCTCTCTCTTTTTACTTTGTCCCTCCTCAAAAGCATCTTGGTACTGACCACTGCTTCCTCCAAATGCCCTCTCTTTTATCACCTTCCTGTCTTCCCATATTCCATTCCCCTTCTATTTTCCTGTAGGATAAGATAGATTTCTACACCTCTATTGAATGTGTATGTTATTTTTACTTTGAGTCAATTCTGATGAGAGTAAAGCTTGTTCACTCTCCTCTCCCTCTGCCCCTCCACTGTAAAAGCTTTTTTTGATTCTTTTTTATGCACCATTTATTGCACCATTCCAATTCTCCCTTTTTCTTTTTCCCAATATATTTCTCTTTCATCCCTTAGTGTCATCATTAAAAAATATATATATTATCTTTTCATATTCAACTCCTACCTGTGTCCTCTGTCTATATATACTCCTAATTGCCACAATAATGAGGAAGTTCTGAATTACAAGTATCATCCTCCCATGTAGGAATGTAAAGAGATAAATCTTATTAAGTCCCTTATGATCACTTTCCTCATTACTTCCTTATGCTTCTTCAGAATCCTGTGCTTTTAAAGTCAAATTTTCCATTCAGCTCTAGTCTTTTTATCATGAATGCTTGCAAATCCTCTGTTTCATTGAATGACCACATTTTCCTCTGAAGGTTTTGCAGGGTAAGTGATTGTTGGTTGTAATCCTAGTTGTATTGCTCTCTGGAATATCATATTCTTAAGCCCTCCTGTTCTTTAATATAGAAGCTATAAAATCTTGTGTTATCCTGACTGTGGCTCCACAATACTTGCATTGTTTCTTTCTGGATACTTGCAATATTTTTCTCCTTGACCTGGAAGTTTCAGAGTTTGGCTATAATATTCCTGAGAATTTTCATTGTGAGATTTCTTTTAGGAGATGATCAGTGGATTCTCTAGTTCTAGAATATCTGGATAGTTTTCCTTGATAATTTCTTGAAAAATGATGTCCAGGCTCTTTTTTTTTTTATCATGACTTTCAGGTAGAACAATAATTTTTAAAATGTCTCTCCTGGATCTATTTTTGGGTGAGTTGTTTCTCCAATGAGATAGTTTTTTTTTTTTTTTTCTATTTTTTCATTTTTCTTTAGTTTTGCTTCACTGAATCTTGATTTCTCAAAAAGCCATTAGCATTCAGTGTTCAATTCTATTTTTTAAGGAATTATTTTTCTCAGTTAGCTTTTGTACCTCCTTTCCCAATTGACCAATTTTGCTTTTTAAGGCATTGTTCTCTTCATTAGCTTTTTAAATTTCCTTTTGCACCTCTCTCAATTCTTTTATTAATTTTTCCTCTATCTCTCTTACTTGATTTTCAAAATCCCTTTTGAGCTCTTCAATGGCCTGAGCACAATTCTTATTTTTCTTGGAGGCTATGAATGTAAGAACTTTGACTTTGTTATCTTCTGAATGTATTTTGATCTTATTGTCACCATAATAAAATGGTCAGAAATTATTTTTGTTGTCTGCTTATTTTCCTAGCCTATTATTACTTGGCTTTTAACTCTTTCTTAATGTAGATTTCTGTTTCCAGGGTAGAGGGGGCTTGCAGCTGTTTTCAGAGATCCTTCTAGGAATCTGATTACAAGGACTCTTTTCTGCCCTGGCACTATTTCAAGTGTACCCATCCCACAGCAGCTTTAAGATCTAGTGTACTAAAGCAACTAGAGTCCTGCTTTGCTACTGCTGGGGCTGCTGCAGTTGGGCCTGGGGCTATGCTGGAGTGACCGAGGCTGGTATTGCACACAGGACTCCCACCCTATTGCCACAGATTCTCTCTGCTGATATTGGAGTCCTGGCTGTAGTACTGGGGTCAACTCTGAGATTGCATGCTGGGGTCCCACCCTGGTTCCACAGACCATTTCTGCTGACCTAACTTGTCTTAAATTGAAAAATGTTCTATTCTGTCTTTTTGGGTGTTCTGATGCTCTAAACTTTAGGCTCATTATTTAAAGGAATTTAGAGCAGTTTGGGGGAGAGATTCTCCTATTTTTGCTCTACCATCTTGGCTCTATCTCCTGCAGAAGGAAATATAAAAAGTTAATGAGGAGAAGTCTGTCTTAAAAAGCAAAACTGGCAACATGGGAAAAAGGTTGAAAAGTTCACTGAGGAAAATAATCCCTTAAAAATCAGAATTGAACAAATGGAAGCTAATGACTTTATGAATAATCAAGAAACAACAAAATAAAATAAAAAGAATAAAAAAAACAATATGAAATACTTCATCAGAAAAACAACTGACTTGGAAAGTAGATCCAGGAGAGATAATTTAAAAATTATTATTCTACCCAAAAGTCATGATCAAAAAAAGTGCCTAGACTTCATCTTTCAAGAAATTATCAAGGAAAATTGTCCTGATAATATGAGTACTGTGGAAGATAAAGAGTTAGTGAGAATAATTTTTAAGTTTTTTAAAAATTTTTTATTACTTTATGATAAATTAAAGTACAATAAAACTTATCCAAAAACAATGAAAAAATAAAAAGAAAAGTGAAATATCTCTTTGGAATAAATGAGGAAAATGAAGATTAGAAAGATTAAATGACTTGCCCAAGATCATACAAGGATTAAGAGAACCAAAATTTGAACTCGTCTCTTTGACTTGAATTCCACATCTAGTAGGTTTTGTTTGTTAGCTGTTTTTTAATTTAATTTATGATATCACATCCTATCTAACATTGAAATTCTGCTATACACTGAAGATAATTATAGGATGAAAAGAACTCTAGCAATAGGAGGGATCAGGAAAGAATTTGTATTGGAGTTGCCATCTGACTTGAACCCTGAACACAATTAAAGATCCTTCTTAAGAGGCAGAGATACTTCCCAAAAATGGGGGACAGGATGTAGAAAGGCATGGCAACAGAGATGCAATGCTGAATGTGGGAATAGCTGGTAGGCCAGTTTGATAGAAATGTAGGTAGATGAAAAAAAGTAATAGGAAACAAATCATCTTTCAAAAAGAAAGGTCATTTCATGACCCAAGATCAGAGAAAAGAAGAGAATGAGGTATATAAGTTTTGAGGTATAGAATGGTAGAGAAGAATTATTTCATGATGGATGTCTTTAATTTTCTCAGTAAAGAATGAAACAAAGTGTTCTTGAGAAAGAGAAGACAGGTGGTAAAGAGGGCTTGAGGAAAGAAGATAAAATTTAGAATAGCCATGTCAGTGAATACAAAAGAAAACCAATTAGGGGAGAAACAAACAAACAAACAAAAAATTTGCAGCAGTAATGGCCCCATTGATATAAGACATTTGAAGTGAGCTTTACAGCTTCATTTAGACACATGGCGATGGAGAATGTTGATAGTTATAATGTAGATAGGATCTATGGTAGACATGGGAAAAACATGATCAATGAAAGTAATAGAGTAGTGGAATTAGAATATAGAAGACCTGGGTTCAAATCCTTCCTCAGATACTAAATAATAATTTGACACTAGGCAAGTCACTTAATCTTTTTGTTCCTTACTTTTCTGATTGGTAAAAATGAAGAAACTGGACTCATTGATTTCTAAGGTCCCTTTTATCTCTAAGTCTATGATTGTGTGATAATGTAAGAAAAATAATGAATCAAGGATAGAGGATATTGTGTGGATGAATTGGTCAACTATGGGGAGTAAATGAGGCTGAAAGAGGTAAAAGACTAGAAAAAGAAGAAAAGGGTGGATAGATTTGATGTAAGGGTGAGAATGAGGAATGGGGAATATTGAGGAAGACAAAGAATTAGGAGGATAAGAAATTTGGATCAGATAGAGGAATTTTAGAATTCAAGATCATGAAAATCTATTTTGAAGGGTAGTGAGATATATGATAGGACTCCAAATAGTTCTTGCTTTAGGTAAGTTCATATTATGCAAATTCTGAAAGAAATTGGTAGTTAAAAAAAAAAAGAAACAATTTGCTAACTTTACAATACTGTACTTTCTCTGTATCCATTACTGCCTCTCAGGGCTCTGTGATCTCCCAAACCTTCAACCACAGCAAAAAACAAAAACAAAAACAAAAACAAAAACAAACAAACAAAAAAAACTTGTTAAAATATTCTTCATTTGAAAGCAGAAAAATAGAAGGAAAGGAGAGACTATCATCTTCACTGCTAACAAATTGAGGGCTTGTCTGAGGAGATGTGTGATCTAACAGAGGAGACCTTTGCTCTGTTTGAGCTATCCACTGGGCTGGAATATCCCATCTTGGTGTCTGGTTTCTGTCTGTCTGTGCTCAGGTACACAGTGTCTGTCCCCGATTCTGAATGTTGCCTGTCCTCTCCTATTTGTGTCCCCACATGTTTACTGCCCCTTCTTTTGGCTCCACCTAGACCCCCAAATGACTGGCCCCAACCCACATGTTCTTCCTCCTGCTCTGTTCTCTCTGTTCTGAGCCCCTTTATGTCTTTTAATAGTATTTCAACCTCTTCCCCCCATCAACAAATAGGCCTCCTTCCCCCTTCCCCCAATTCTGTGGGTTACATTACATAAAATTTACTTTACATAGAGATCTGCTATAGGACCCAGTTATGTAAAGAGAGTAGTGTCTGTATAATGAGCCATTTTCACAAACAATTCTTAAAGGCAAGACAGAATAGATACAGTTTTTGAATAGGGATCGGTATTTTTTAAAAATTTCAATAGGCTAGAATGATAGGTTGAAACTTAAATGATGAAATTTAATAGAAATAATAGTAAGATACTACTTTAACATATTTAACATGTATTGGTCAACCTGCCATCTGGGGGAGGGGGTGGAAGGAAGGAAGGGAAAAATTGGAACAAAAGGTTTGACAATTGTTAATACTGTAAAATTACCCATGGCATATAACTTATAAATAAAAAGCTATAATAATAAAAAAAACATAGTAAGATACTACTACACTTGAGTTAAAAAAATCACCTTCACTAGTACTAGCTAGAAAGAAAGATTAGTAGCCAACAAAACATGAAAAAGAAGGAGATTTTAGTCTATGGACCAATAGAAATGAGCAGTTTCACATAGCCAAAAAACATAGATAATCAGGCTATATTGAGCTATCAGGCTGAGATACATTGTATATTGAACAAGGTAGGTGAGAGACATACACTCATCTCTGCTCAAACTGCATTTCAAATATCGCGTTCAATTCTAAGTACTACTTTTCAGAAAAGTTAGAGCATTTGCAAAGTAGGACCATCAATATGATGAGAAGCCTGGAAATTACAGCATTTGTGGAAAAGTTGAAGGAATGGGGGGCAGCTAGTCAGGAGTACAAAGGATTTAGTGTTGTCTAATGAGCATGTTCAAGTACTTGAAGAGTTTTTGTACAAAAGAGGATTTAGGTCTTTTCTCCTTGACACCAAAGGACAAACATAGGAATAGTGAATGGAGGTTATGTAGAAGTAGATTTAGGTTTATACTCACAGAACCTCAACATTGTAAGTGATTTCAGCAGCCATCTCATCCAACATATACTTCAATAAAAATGTTCATTACTCTCTATCTGAAAGATGTGTATCCAGTTTTTGTTGAATATTTTCAAAGAGACTGAGCCCAAGATTTGTCAAGGCAAATCACTTTGTTTTGTAATAGTATTAATTTTTGCAAACTTTATCTGTACATAAAGCCAAAATATTTCTTCTTCATCTTTATCCATTATTCCTGTTTTTGTCCTCTGGGATCAAGCATAGCAAGACTAATTCCTTTCCTACATGAGATCCCTTTAAATACATGAAGATTATTATATCTCTACTGAATCTTTTCCTCTCTAAGTAAAACATTTCCAGTTTGTTTGTTTTTTTAATGAATCCTCACGTGAAATAAATTTGAGATGTTTCACTATTCTAATTGCACAATTTTTTCCTACCTCCCATTTAGATAATCTCTGGTATCTATTGTAAAATACAATGTTCCAACAATACATATTGGCTCCATGTACATTCTGATCAGGCCAAAGTATAGTGGGACCATTCCCTTAGGAATGAGATACTTAACTGAATTTTATATATACATATATATATATATGTAATTCTGTGAAATTCTTATCATTGTCCTCCAATGTATTTGCTACAGGGATACATCCAGCTTGCTGGTGACCTTTCTCTTGATTTCTTGACATTGAGTCCATGGAATATTCAATCAATTAATCATCAGTACTATTTATGAAATTCCAAAGTGTGCTGGATACGTAGAATACTTTTAAAAATGAAATAATCATAATCCTCAAAAAATTTATACTCTGCATTCTTAAATGCAGATTATCCCTTGGATATTTCTCTGTTTGCTATGTTGTCTTGTTATTGATGGGCACATCTCCTTTTCTAATAATGTACTCTTTCTAATAATATATTTTACAAGACTTTCTGAACAATATTTTTGGTTTGTATTATGTTGCAAACTATATTTGTTCACAAGCATTTTCCATTGCCTTTTTGGTAACCTTCACCTGTGTTCTTCTTAGTCGGAAGTATTGTTTCATAACTCAAGAGCCATACAATTTCCCAATGGCAATTCTGCTTCCTTTGATTTTTTTTCCATTGTCTATCCATAATTTCTTTGTGGGAAATAGGTAGATCTTATAGAACAGATCACAAAGATAACTGGGCTATCATAGACATTGGGAAAAGACAATGGAAGTGATAGGGAAAGGTTTGCTATTTGGAAATTAGAGCTTTTAATGATCCCAAACTTCTTCCTAAACTTTTTAAGATCAGTATGGTTTTTGCTGATATCCCATGGACGTGGATTGTTGTGAAACAATAATTCAGTTTCAGAAGAAACAAAAATATCATTGCAGTTGAGATAAGATGAAAAATATCAGAGTCAAAAAGTATAGTCACATCAATATTTTTATAAAATCCTGATATATGATATATAAAGAATTGACATAAGTATTTAAGAATACACACAATTCTTTAATAAATAAGTGGTCAAAGTATATATGAACAAAATGTTTTCAAAAGAAGACTTGAAACCTATCAAAACTACATGAAAATTCTTCATATCACCAATAACAAGAGAAATAATAATCAAAATAATCATAATTTTATATCACAAAAAACAAATTATCAAAGGTGACCAAAGATTGAGAGTCTATGTTGTTGGGACTATGTTTTGGGGAAATGAAGCATAGTAAATCTGGTGGCTAAAATGTGAACTGATTTAATTTCAGCAAAAAGATTCAGAATTGTGGAAGAAAACTTACTATACTGTTTATACTCTTTGATCCAGGAATTTCATTACTGAGCATCTACTCCAAAAAGGTCAGCAAGGAGATAAAAAGAGGCTTAATATTAGGAAGAGAGATTTTTCAACCAATTGCATTGTTATATTATTATATTATATTATATATAATTTATATTTACATAATGCTTTAATGTTGGGAAAGTACTTTATCCTCACAACAACCATGGAAAAGGTGTATTTACAAAATGCTTTTCTTTCAAACACCCAAGGAGGTAGGTATCAACCATTTTTCAGGTGAAGAAACAGAACTTGGAAAGTCCAATGCCTTAATAATAATCACTCAAATAAATATACAAGGGAGGAAATGAATAAAGTCTCACCACTAGGGCAAACGTTCTTTCCCCTATGACACACTTCTATACATCCATGATTTAGCACTCTATCCACTGGGTCACCTACCTGTATATAGGAGGAAGTACCATATTAAAAAAAAAAAAAAGAAAAGAAAAGAAAGAAAAAGGAAAAAAAAAATTCAACCAAAGAAAAAACAACCCTGAAGTGACCTAGACTTGGTGTGTACACAGTTACACATTTGCGTTTGCACACTATGAACACACCTGTACCAGGAACAGAACCTACTTCTTCTCAGCATTGTTGTTGAATGTCTGACTTAATTATCCATGACTTTGACATATGTATGTAGATTATCCCCCCACCTTTTAAAGATGGATAAGTTTTTGGGTTTATGGTTCTTATTGACATTTCCCTTTCCTATTAGGAATTCTAAGGTATAATATTTGCCTCTCCTCAATATTCCTATCATTTCCATTCCAGCAGCTACTTCACCTTTGCTGATGACAATCAGATATATTCAGTCAACACATTTTTTAAGTAACTACAAGTATCATATGTTTTGCTCATTAAATAACATAGTGGCAGTTCACTTCATTTGAACTTTTCCTCTCCAGAGAGTGACATCCTCAAGACAAGTCAATATTTGGGGAACTACTTTACTTTGGTAGGTAGGTCCTTGAAGTCTCTCATCATTACCAAAGCAAAATCTGTGATCTGTTTTTGTGTGTGTGTGTGTGTGTGTGTGTGTGTGTGTGTGTCTGTGTGTCTGTGTGTCTGTGTGTGTCTTTCTCATTTATTTTTTCTTCCTGTCCAAGCAATCTGAAGTTTACTGTGTTGTTTCTTTTTTACCCTTCATAGACTTTTACCCAAATGTTCACCACACATCTTTTCTCAAAATCCTGACTTTTTTAGAATTAATATATTTTTTAAACACACAATGCTACTCACCTATTTAGTATTTTTTAAATAGTTCAGTTACAAGTTTCATTCTATCAATTCTCAGTGATATCTATTATGTCATTTGGTTCATATTATGGTATTAGGTTCTCCCTGATTATTACTTCATGGATTTGTGTATAAATGAAACCATTATCATTATTGTCATCATTGGTGGGAGCAGTAGCAGCAATATTTACATGGCTTGCATGACACTTTACAAATATTAATTCATTTTGTTTTCACAACAACTCAAGAAAGAAGGTACTTTTATTATCCTTATCTGTAAAATGAGGAAAATGAGGCAGAGTGAAATTAAGTAAGTTACCAAAATATTACATGTCTTAAGCTGTATTTGACCTTAGGTCTTACGGACTTCAAGTCTAGCATTCTGGCTATTTTATTACCTAGCAGCCATAGTTTGTATTTCTAGCTTCTTTCCCAGATTTGTCTTTTGTGAATGTCTGTTTTCTTCTTCTTCTTCTTTTTTTTTTTTAACTCATATGTTTATCATATTCAAATTTTTATTTAGGAATAAATTCAAATTCCATGACCTTTTGGCTTTCTTCTAATTCAGAAATTGTATGGGTTTTTTACTCATATACTTATCATATTCAAATTTTTATTTAGGAATAAGTTCAAATTCCACGACCTTTTGGCTTTCTTCTAATTCAGAAATTGTATGGGTTTGACTAGACAACTTTGTAGGTATCTTTCTAGAGGCTAAAACGAGCCAAGTTTTCAAGGGAACAGATTGTGGAATGCCTTGGTGGTGAGGAAATGGGCTAGTTTACCCCATTATTTCTTATAGCACAATAGTTCAAGTATTCTCTTATTGAAGAAGTATACCTCAGTTTGGGAAGAATTTTAAATGTTGAACAGAAGAATTTATATTTTATCCTAGAGGCTATGGAGTCTTTGAAGATAATTGAGCAGAAGAATGATATTTTAGACACATGTTGTAGGAATATAATTTTCTACTTGTACAGAAGATGTTTTGCAGAATGGAGAGATTGGATGTAGAGGAATCAATTGGAATTTATCAATTAATCCAAGTAAGAAATGATAAGGGCTTTTATCAGACTAGTGTCAATGCAAGTGGAGGAAAATGGATTGAATGTAAAAGATAATTTGAAGGTAGAATAGATAGGACTACACAATTATTTGGATATGGAAGGTGGACATAATATGAGTGGAAGGAGTATTAGAATGAGATTTGGCTTCAAATCTAGCCTTTGAAGATTATGAAACTGTGTGTCTAGGACAAGACACAACTTCTTAGACCACTAGTTTATTCTTTGTAAAACAGAGATTTAGATAATAGCAGTAGCACCTGACTCACAGACTTCCTGTGAAGAACATCCATAATATAGCTAAAGTACTTTCTACACCTTTAAGTGTTATACAATGACTATTATTGATTTATTTTGCTTGCTTTTCCAGAGGTTATAATGGAGACCAATTAGTGGAAGTAATAATAGAGACTGTTTTAAGGAAAAGTTTCCTAATAATTAATGTTGTCCAGTAGAGAAATGGGCTGCCTCAGGAAGTATTGAGTTTTCTGACACAGGAAGACCACATGTGAAAGCTTTCCCATAGCTTTTCCTAGATTTCTCTCCTTTGTTCTAATCCATTTCCCCTCATATTATGGTTATATCTATTTATCTATCTGTCTGTCTATCTATATCTTTGTTTGCAATTATATTGTCAGATGAATTATCTTTGTATGCCCCAGATCTGAAAGTGCCTACTTGATAAAAATTTATTTATTGAATGAAGTACTAGCTATACTTTTCCAGAGATGTTTCCAGAGATGTAGATAGAATTTAGGCTTTTGGTTTAAGTCAGACTAAGAGAGGCAAGATGATGTAATTGATCAAGAGCCATCGTCTAGAGAATCGTCATCTAGAGAATCTGGGACCAAATTTCAGCTCTGAAACTCATTAGTTATGCGGTCCTTTGCAAGTCACTTATTCTTAATGCCCCAGATAACTCTCTAAGATTATAAATTACAAGGAAAGTACCAATCTATATTGTTAAAGGATGTCTTCATGAAAGTTTCCTACACTAATGAAATAATAATCTAGAAATACATACACATACACACTCATAAACATATACTTAGCCATGCTTCAAAATTCCTTCTAACTCTGAGAGTTCATTATTCCTTTTGGAAATAGTCTGAAATCTTGAAATTCAAACTTTATCATTAAATGTAGTATCATAATGATCTCCAGTTTTACCCAGAGCACTATTTGTGGTCATGATAATTTGCTTCTAGAAATAATAGGCAAAGAAGGTTTTAAAACATTTAAAATGGAATGATTCACCATCTTCCTATGTCAAAGTTTTCCAAATAATGAAAAAGAGGTCTATGCTATTAAACAAAATTACTGAAATATATATATATATATATATATATTCTTTCTTTCTTTTTTTTTTTTTTATAAAAGCTCACAACTTTTATTTACTACAATAGTAATTAACTGCTTTTGCTCTGTCTAAAAGAATAGATTAATTCTTGGTAAAATGATATTTCTTGTTATGCCTAGAATTTTTAGAACCCCATCAGATTGGATTGAAACTTTTTTTTTTTTTTGATAATTTTGAACCAGAGACAAAGGTCAATTTTTTTTCTGTACATTTTATTGAGAATAAAGCAACTTTGTAAATAAGAAAATCCTTCTCCCTGGCATTCAGCAATGACTTTGTTTTCAAAGTTTATCTATATTTCACATATATGGACATTTTCAGAGATGTGGTAAATTGTCATCTGATAGCAGGTCTACAGCTCTGGTGTTAAACAGGCACTGATCTCATGTTAAAAGCTATGGGGGGAGGGGAAGCTTTAAAGATAATAACACCTTTGGAATGTTAATAGTACCAAACTTTCAAAAGGTAAAATTATTTCTTTGCCAAACTAGCAAAGAAACAGATTGGCTGAGTCCATTTTGTACCTTTGTGCTCGGGAATCACTAGGTTTAAATTACAGCAGCTTGAGTCTTTGCTTTTCAATCCCTTAATCCTTAAGGAGCAGAGGTTTCAGTTCAAGACAACTTCACACAGAACCTAAGAAAAGACTCTGTGAGCCTCCCTCAAGTATGATGATCATTTTTTCAGCTGTAATCTTTCACTTGCATCCCATAGTAAAAAATGACTTTGAGGAAAACCAGTGTCAAATAATTAATGCATTTCCAATGAAGGACTCTTTTCCACCATGGTTTAATACACATGCATGAAAAGCCATAAATGCTTTCATGTGAGCCCCTCACAGACGTTTGTACCTGTGGTTTTCATCACGATTTTACTGGGATCTCTGCACATTAGTGAACCTTTGTGAGGTGCCTCAGCTGAAATGGAAAAAAGAAGCTAGCCTGGGAGGTTTTACATCTGGTAGCCAAAACCATTACTTAAACAAGCTACGTCAGTTTCAAGGGGAAAAAAAAAGTTATGCAGGTTGAATCGGGACAATTACGTTCTGATCTAAGACACATACATTTGTCAATTATTTCCAGGTGTTTCTTAAATACCATATTTTCCTGATCCATAATTAATATTTTGCTAATAGGGTTGGAGCAGAAAGTTACTCACCTTGTCTTGATGCCATAAATGATAAACTCTAACAGAAACCATATTTGGATGCTTAGGATTTTAAGCATTATGCTAGATTGTGTCACAACTCTTATTGAAAATTATAATTTCCAGGTGCTCTGTATTGTTTTTGATCAAAGGGAGTGGAAATGTAATGAGTTCTTTAAGTTTTCTCCCTGAGGACTCAAACAGTATATAATGGAAGTGGTTATGTGTCCTGTCCGGCAGGACAATAACAGTGGGTCATCGAGTGGAGCCAGGGCTGAAGGGGAGCAAAGGTGCTGTAAGACAATCAGTCTGTAAAGCCTACGGCTTGGGGACAGGATCGGAGAGACAGAGAGGCAACTCAAGATTTAAGATGGTGAATGTCTCTGTTTAATGAATGAAGAGAGTTTAATTAAATAGGATTTCTGAGTGGGGGGTTACAATGAGAAGAATGTCGGACCATAGGTGTGGCGGAAATCCTAGAGTATACTGTTATGTAGATTTTGGGCGGAGATGACCGATTTCTTGGGACACACATTATCTTCAGGAATTTAGGGTGTATGCTAATCTTAGCTCTTTGTCTCCTGCGTCCAAGGACATGGCAATGTTCAAGGACATGGTCTCTTGGCATATCCTCAAGAGTGGTCTCTGGCATATCTTCAAGAGCATGGTCTCTGGCATATCCCCCTTTCTTTATTAATATATAGGTGGGAGGCCTGTCTTAGGCTATGTGGCCGGCATCCATATTCAGTACCCAAGTAATCCGACCTTAGAAGGCCAGAGAAGGGCAGGACCCCTGTCTTAGGCTATGTGGGCGGCATCCGTCCCAGCACCCCAGCATCAAACTTCCAGGGTGTGCTTCTGGAAAACGGGCCCACAATAATCCCGTCATTGGGTGTTCCTGCAGCCAGAGGGTATGATGATCCTGAAATATGGGGCCACAATAATCCCGTCATTGGCTCACCCACAGCTTATTTACTGAATGCAGGGGGGGCAATACCTGAGACCAGACCTTGTATGGATATGAGGAGGAGGTGGGGCAAGAGTGCTTAAGGCAAAGTGAATAGGAGCTAAGAGTTCCCATTCTTTCAGGTATATTGAAAAAATATACCAGTTTCCCCAATGTTCTATCTCTACCTCCCCTTTTCAAATGACCATTCCCAATATAAATCCCAAGAGCAAATCAAAATCCCTATACATAACAGACTAATACAGTAGCATTTCCTAAAAAGCCCTCAAACATAACAGCAATTACAGTTTTAACAAATCCCATCCCAAGTCTTAAACACACAGTAATAGATGATCCAGGTAAGGTTTAACAGTCAGTCATCAACCATTCCCAAAGTCCCTCATATCAGTCCAAAGTACACTCGATTCAGGATCAAGTCCATGGTCTCATTTTAAAACTGCTGCTTCAGGCTGTGAAGTGATAGGAGGCTCTCATTCCTTGCAGAGTGGGTGTGTCATGCTGGCAATCAAAGCTAATCAAAGCTGATCCAGGTTCCAGAAGCAAGTCAATATCTGTAATTTGACCAAAATCTAAAACAAAAACACAAATCTAGCACATAAAGATTGGATCAGTCTTTGATAGACTCAGTTCACCAAACTGTTGCAAAACATGAGGAGGCCAAAATGGATTGACGAGCAGTTTCCTATGTGAAGAGATGAGTTTGCTTTACAGGCCAAGCAAACAGCTGCAGTCTTACAGACCCTTGTTAATTGTCCACTTATCCTGTAGAAACCTTAAAGGAACAAAACACAAATATCCAGTAACAGACAGATGACCAGACGAAATAGTTGCCCAAGCATTTAGGATACAATGACTACATATGACCAGACTGAAAATAGCAAAGCATGACATAATTGAATTGCATTAACAATTCTATTGACCATTGCTCTGATCAGAGAGATCAGTTACAGAAGGAAAAATTCAAGAACATAACTATAACATAACATAAGGAATTGAGTTTTAACAGCTTATCAATCAATTGTCCCATTAACTGTCACAGGGTGGAGCTTTAAAACTCCCAAATAACATTAGCTAATTAACTCTAAGCCCAAAAACTCCAATGACAGATGTCATCAAATTTCGGATAAATCTTAAAGAGTTACCATAACCTTACAGTAATAACAGAAAGAAATTTCGCCTCAGTAAGTTCACAACTTAGAACAATTATCATATCTAGGTAGATGTTACATGAGTGAACATTATACATACAAATCATTTTGCTTTTAAAATACCCAATACATAGAAAAATATCCCAAATTGCATATTGTCCATAACAAACATTTTCAAAAGGACAAAGAGAAAAAACTATTATGTTCAGAGGCCCTTTAAATAACCTCAGAATGACCCAATACAATCAATTTAAACTTATACAAAAAACCCAATTCCACATGAAAGAATTCAAGAAGGTTTTTTAACATAGCAATTAAACTTTTAGAAATACTCAGACCAAAGTATGGATCACATTTTATGGATCATATTTACGACCATATCTCTTAACCAAGAAAACCTTTATGAAGAAACAAATATTCAATCAATTAAGCTAAAGTAAGCATGTCCTTAAAAATCACACTTTGCTGCACTGGCTGTAAATCAGTTAAGAAAAAAGCGGCAGGAACATACTCAGGGAGGTGAGGGGCGGAGAAGATTCCATATGGCCATCCTTCCCCCACTCCTGACCCCCTAGAAAAAACTTCCCTCAGGTTCCCCACTCAATTTTCTACATGGGGATCCTTTTCAAGATTTAGCCCATCAGTTTCCCAATATCAGGTTTCTTCCCAAATCCACCCATTTCCAACTTTCTCTTTCCTTCTGACTACATACTTATACAATCTCCTTAAAGAACTTTCCTTCCCAGATACTCCTTTGGTAAAGTAGCAGAAGGCAGTGGGGGTGGGTGACTCCTTCCCCCACCTCTTCACCTACTCCCAAAAGTCTTTCTTTCACCCTTCTGATACTAATCGAACCTTTAATTTCCCTTGCAAATCAGTCCTTCCTAACTCACCTGCATTCCTCTTTCCTTTTCCCATCAAAAACCTGTAAGATTCAACCCTATAGTGAATAATAAACCTCCAAAAATCCACACATGTCTAGCAGAGCTGGTTTTAAAGTATTAACTTGTGTTAACAAATTTCAGAAGGTAACAAACTGAATCAAAGTAATACAGCAAAGTTTTTCTACCACCTTTCTTTAACAGCGATTAGCATCTTATCTCTAGAGCTATTTATTGCCTAGGCCAGGCTAAGCTTGAATTTTATAGTTCTTTACTCTAGCAGGCTTTTCCTTAAAGACATGCAAATTATCCTTAATCATTGTTCTTAAAACTTAACAAAGCTTTTAAATCAGCAAAAACAGATTAGGGGCAGATTAGTCCTGGAAAAACTCCCCACCCTCAGAGAGAAATGTTTCACCTTGAATTCCTTTTCCCATTCCAAAATCCAAAGCGGCTTCGGTGAATTTCCAAGGAAGCCCATTTAGTGTTTTACTCTGCCTTCACAGAGAATGCCTAGATATTCTATTCAAACGTCTTTCCTTTAAATGTTAGCATACTGCTGTATATTAACTTTCCAAACTTTCAAATCCCTTTCAATCTATATATATATATATATATATATATATATATATATATATTTTTTTTTTTTTTTTTTTTTTTTTTTTTTTTTTTTTTTTTTTTTTCTTTTCTCTCCCTTTTTCTCACAGGCTGCTGCAGTCAGCCAGAGACAGAGAGAGAGAGAGAAAGATTTTTCAAGCTTCTTGATATTTTCTAAGTCTGCAACACAGAGGCTGAATCCTTATCTCTTACAAGCTTATTTTAACTTTTAACACAAACACACACAAACAAACATGGAGCTCCAATTTACTATGTACAGTTGCAACGTTGTTTTCCAAACAACAACATAACAGACAAACCACACAGAACATGGAACATATATGACAGACTACAGTTATACAGATTCCATGACATTCAAGATTAAACATGAGAACAACAATTTTCTCAATCGTTGACACCCTGTCTGTTTCAGGAGCTGTTCAGTGAATTTGAGTGGTTCGATCTTCTCTTTAGGTTCCAAGGTGTCTTGGTCTCGTAACTGATGATAAAAGATGTGTCTTTTTGTGATCGCAGAATCTACTTGATATTTAACGAAAGTGGTTAGTTTATTAAAGGCCCAAGGGCCAAAAGAAAGGAGAAGGAGTCCCACAAGAGGCCGAGAATACTAGGGAGAAAAGTGGATAGCAAGGGGGAAGTGGAGAACCAGTTCTTATGCCAGGATTCATTTTTTACTCTTTCCTGTTTTCTTTTTTCCAGACTGTCTCTAACTTTTGGTAGACTGTTTTCAACAAGGCCAAGTTTATCTGAATAAAAGCAGCATTCCTCCTTGAGGGCTGCACAAAGACCTCCTTGTTGTAAGAAGAGAAGGTCTAAGCCTCTTCTGTTTTGCAGGACGACTTCAGCTAAGGATGCTACTGAGTCTTTAAGGTGTTTAGGTCCTGCTTGCAATTCCTGTAAATCCTTATCTATAGCAGCGCTCAATTGGGAATATTGTTTATCATTTTGTATGAGGGAGGCTATACCCGTCCCCGTTCCTACCGCTCCTAGGCCAAGGAGGACGGTCAGGGTTAATGCAGTAAGGGGTTCCCTCCTGGTCCTGAAATTGCCAGTACTTTTTCTTTCCCAGATATCAAGGAAATCATCGGCCTGGTGTATATTAATATGAGGGAAGAGAAAGACAGAAACGCAGTAATCGCGTTTTTTGATAAAAGATCGGGCATCCAGAAATGTAGTAAGGCCAGCAGAGCAGGCAAAATAAGAGCCGTCAGGAGCGGCCACATATTGCCACGTCAGGTTGACAGGTATGGTGTGGTTGCAAACGCCTTCAAGCTGTTTGGGAGGAAGCATGTTAGGTCCTAGGAGACACTGTTCTGTTAGCCCAGTGGGGTCTTCTATCAAGGACCTCATTTCCTTCTTAAAGGCCCTGACTTCTGTGGTGCTCAGGGGAGCGTTCACAAATCCTATACCTCCCTGGGCCGAAGGAACCTCTCTTAAGGGATATAATTTAGGACTTGGGGTTTTAGTTCCGGCAAAGGATAATTTCGGATATCTCTTTGAATTTGATCTAATTCCTTCCTTAAAGAGGAGAATGACTCTTTTTGGAGTCCAGGTGGGGTCAATCGAATTAAATCCTCCCGTGCCCTGAGGGGCCCCGGAGGAGCTGATGGGATTAAGTCCTCACCTTCCCTTTCCTAAAACCATGGCTTCTTCTGGGGGTGGGGATAAGTATGGAGGAGGGAGAGATAACAATGGGTCCCATTGCTGGGTCTTTAAAGTTTCCTCCTTCGTGTCCTTTACACTTGGACTCTTACTCAACATTATAGAAGCCCCGGAAAGCCATAGTCCTGCATATAGAACCTCCTCTGGATTAACAGGTTCTTTGTTATTAACACACAAATTCAGTATTTGGCACACCCAATCTTCAAGGGAGCCAAATTTAGGCCAAATAGTGCCTCCACCAATGCCTTTGTCACCCCAGACAAAGCAGCAATACCTTATCATCTTTTTCTTGCTTTTTCCTTTATATTTTGGCAGTTTGTTCCAATTACTTAATTTGTTTCCCAAGGGACTATCTACCGGTATTCTCTGATCATTTTTCTCATTTCTCTCCGCGAGGGCTGGCTGGGACTGGGCCACACCCATTGAATTTGGACGGAATCTAAATTCTAAAAACACCCAAACACGCCAATTGTCGCCAATTGACTCCAGTCACCCTAGAAGGCCTAGCCAAGCCTACCTGTCCAGAGACCTAGAGTTTAAGACTCAGGGCCTCACAGAGTCCTATGAGCGACAAATCCCCCCAAGACTGCAAGAGTTTCCCAGCGAGCTCAAATTAGCCGGGCATTTGAGCCGCAAGTCAGGGGCCTAGCCCTGCCTTCCATCAACATACAGTGTAAAAGGCCGGTCATCTTTCTCAAAAGGTAAGGTGGGAGCGGCCCCAAGTACCTGGGCGAAGTAAACCTTTAAGAAACTCTAGCCCAGGAAAAAGCTTAGCAACAATCATAGTGTGGCCACAAATTAAAATAGTTATTTAAGGCAGTTCTACTTCTGGTCTATGCAATCACACTTGAACTCAAAACTCCCAGTAAATATTAGCTGCAGTCCCAAAGGATTTTATCTTCTACATCAGTTATCATTAATCAAGGACTTCAGATAAAATCTAGTTCAAGAATCACAGTAAAGGGTTTACAGCTTATACAACTATTTTTCTTATCTAAGTAGATAGTTTTAAATTTAACATTACACAGATCTTGAAGTTCACAAGTAACTGAACCAAACTTCATATAACTTACAATTGCCCATCAGAGATGACAAATTTTAAGGCATAACTCAGTTACAAATTACCCAATACCTCTAGAAAACACACCATCTAAGTAGGAAGGTAAACTATCCCATCTTAGTCCCTCAGTAACTTCTCAAAGAATGGAGGAGGGAAAACAGGGAACAAGTCTAGAGAACATAGAAAAGCACACAGGAAAGGCAGACTTCTTTCCTAAGGGTATTCACCGAATTCTTGAATGGCTTCAGTTTCTCTCATTTACTCATTTCTTGCTGCAGTCAAGGAATGAGGGGAGAAAGGAAATAAAAAGCCATCTTTTAAAGAATTTAATTTGCCTTGACCTAAAATTTCATTCCCAGCCATCATTCCAAAGGTCTTTCTTGAAGCTGCAACCTGGCCAGGGTTGGAGCCCAGGAAAAAATCCTTTGTTGGCAGGGACATAGAATGCCAATCCAGAAAAGAATAGAACCAAGTGTGCTAAGAGCAAAAGGTTTTAGGACTAAGAAAATTAGGAGCAAAAAAGAGTTCCCACCTGTAGGGTTAGGTAGGAAAGTGTGAGACAGACAGACCTAGCCTGGCTTACCTAGATTATCTCTCCATAAGCAGCTAAGAAAGTTTTAAGTATTGCCCTGAGGCTAAGAAAAAAAACCGAGAGCAGTTTAAAATCCCATCTTTGTAGACAGCCTTGATGACCAAATCAGGGAAACTGAGTCCCGTTTAAATGTATAGGACGAGCACGCGTCCCGAGGGCTAGAAGCTGCGGCTTTAAGAGCCAGGTAAATGTCTGGAAGGGGCGCGGCCCACTTGTCCAAATTGCTAGCAAATTTCTATTTTAAAAGTTGGTGACAACCTTTCCGGAGATTTGAGAAGATTTAGATTGAGTCCCCAATCTCCCCACTGTACAGTAACCCCAAGAAGGGGACAGGATAGGAGCATTTAAATGGCAGGTTGCCAAGCCACATGGGAGAGGTCCGAACCAGGCCTCGAGTTCTACACTCCCCACTCCATGTAAGAAGGGGGAGGAAAGGCCAGAGCCAGGGTGGGGGAGGAAGAGATGCCATCTTACCTAGTGCAGTGCGTCTTGAATGGCGAGGGCTCCTCTGGCGATTCCACGCTGGAACTTGAAGGCAGGGCAGCTCATCTAAGTCCCCAGATCTTACTGGGAGAGCAAAACCTGAAGGGAAGACTGCTTACCCCTGTCCAGGGAGTAGCTGCCGTGGGCAGAGACATTCTCTAAACTCACCCCAATTTAGTGACCTTTCTCCTCGTGGCTACAGCCTGACCTTTAGAGACTCCATTGCATTTAACAGTGGAGTGGGAGAAGGGCTCAAACACAGCTCCTTTTAAGTTTCTCCGGCTATCTCCCCAGAACAGATCAAAGAGAGCGCTGGCCTGGGACCCCCGAGAAGGGTAAGTTCCCCAGAACGGCCACATGACCACTCTTTGGTCTGGGGTGGTGTTAAAGAGACACTTCCTCTCGTGTCTCAACAGTTCCTGCTGGAGAGCAGGACTATCTGGTGACAGGAAAAAAAGATTAGAAATGCATTGAGATGCAAAGGAAGGGCCTTTCTCTCTCCAAAGGGTTTGGTCAGTGGGAGTTTGTTCAAGAAAGCATCTGCTCCAGGAAAGACTTTAGAGGCAGGGGAGTGTCTAGATCAAAGAAGCCCTTTCACCTGAAATGGAAGTAGGGTGAAACGGAACACAGATATTCTCCCCACTACCTTTAGAGATAGAGTGAGACCAAAGAAAGAACGCAGATTCTTCCCGGAAGAATACTGCCTGAACAGCTCAAAACCCAGATTGGTTCTGAGTGTGCCCCGAAAAGGTCAGGGTCCAGTTTGATCGCCAAATTATCTAGCTTCCGGTGTTTGTTGAGGTCTAGCTTCGGGGTACCTAAATGAAATTAGGGTTAAGGTCTAGTGGCAGGTTTGGGGTATTTCAAGCGAAAAGGATCTATGGACGGCGCAACATATTTTCTTTGGAAAGGGGCCACTGGTCAAACCAGACTGGAGTGTTTTGATCTTGTCCGCCTGCAGGCTGGGCGGACCAGTGGCCCTTATAAAAAATGGTTCTGAAAACCAAGGCCAGCACGGCCAGGGTACGGCTGTACTTGTAAAGGCTGATTGATACCTTGGTTATTTTTCCCTAATCCTTGTTGAGGGAGAAAACCCTGGCTTAGCATTTGTCTTGTGACTACAGAATTGGGGCTGTACATAATAATACCCATTTGTGAGAGAATATCTCTTCCCCATAGGTTAATAGGTAGATTAGGAACTATGTAAGGGCGGACAGTGCCCATATTTCCCTCAGCGTCTTCCCAAGTTATCTGAGGACCCGGGGGTAATTGCCGAACCTTGCCGTTGTTAGAGGCTCCTTCAATGACTTCATTAATTAATGCCCAGAGGGGGAAAACATTTACAACGTTTGGCCCTTCTCGTTTTAGGTCTCGGCCAACCTTCTGCCATTTCCCGGGGTGTATTTCAGGGCCATTTATAATAAACCAAGGATGGACCTTATCTATGTATATAAAGAATTTTATAAGGTCCTTCTTTTTTACTTTTATGCCTCTTTCCTTAAGATTTCCTTTAAGATCTTTAAGGAATATTTGTTCTTTAGATAAATACGATCCCATAGTATCGACAATCGCGAAAACTTACCTCTACCCTTACGGGGGTTCCGTAGAGACCGTGAATTCTCTCCCGGAATGCTCGGGGGCGATGTCGGGCCGAGGTCCACTTAGAGCCCCACGTTGGGCGCCAGTTGTCCTGTCCGGCAGGACAATAACAGTGGGTCATCGAGTGGAGCCAGGGCTGAAGGGGAGCAAAGGTGCTGTAAGACAATCAGTCTGTAAAGCCTACGGCTTGGGGACAGGATCGGAGAGACAGAGAGGCAACTCAAGATTTAAGATGGTGAATGTCTCTGTTTAATGAATGAAGAGAGTTTAATTAAATAGGATTTCTGAGTGGGGGGTTACAATGAGAAGAATGTCGGACCATAGGTGTGGCGGAAATCCTAGAGTATACTGTTATGTAGATTTTGGGCGGAGATGACCGATTTCTTGGGACACACATTATCTTCAGGAATTTAGGGTGTATGCTAATCTTAGCTCTTTGTCTCCTGCGTCCAAGGACATGGCAATGTTCAAGGACATGGTCTCTTGGCATATCCTCAAGAGTGGTCTCTGGCATATCTTCAAGAGCATGGTCTCTGGCAGTTATGATTTATTTTCTGAGCCATTCTGGAAACATTTATGAAAACCTGTAGTTAAATGCTGGTACCTAGGGTGGTTGTTTCTGCTGATATTTACTAACTTATGTAAGGCTATAGTAGCAAATTTTGAAAACAATAGAGCACTTTTGAGCTGAAATACTGTGTTGAGGAAACTTTATCAATTATGAAACATTACTTTCAATATCCACTTTTTAGAATGGCTATTTCTTAACTATATATTAAATACTCTTAGGATCACACATAATTTGAGATTTCTGAATTTGACCCTTATAAATAACAACAAAAGCAATATGATTTTTTTTGGTCAATGATGATATATTCTTTGAAAGACAATGGAATAGTCATATCACAATTTTATGGGATTATTTTCTCACTTTTTTATATTAACCTTGTGTTAAGAAGTGCTAAAAATTTTGAATTATAAGACTGAATTCACATTCTATGCTTTTTCAGCTAGAGAAAAATTTCAAACCCTCTGCCTTTAAAGCAAATGCAAAAAGTAACCAGCAGTCTCCAGTAGATTTTTTTTTTTATTTTTGATCTTCTTCAAATATTGTTTGACCTTAATCACTGTCTTCCAACAAGCTTAATGTGACATCACCCTGAAACAAAAACACACAGCTCTCAAGTCTGGCTCTGGAATGAAAAAGCCGTGATTATTAGTCCTCTGTGTGATCTTTTCAGATTGCACTGATGAGATGAAGTTTAATCTCGTTTCTCTCCTATCCAGTACCACAAACCACAGGCAGTTTAAGGCAGCCTGAAAATCTCTTACATCTGGAAGAGCAATAATTCATGGGATTTCACTTGACAGCCATGACAGGCAGCAGGGCAGCCAGAAACAACCGTCTCTTATGTTGTGCTATTTGCAAAAAATCAGAAGAGGAGGAGTCGGCACAGGACCACATCCTTCTTTAGCATATGTTAGAGGAGGAAACCCTTTTATTTTCTGCCAGATGCTCCATGAATAGGTTCTAAATATTACATAGACAGTAGCTATCACTTCCAAACAAAATTCCTTGGTGTCTGCTAAGCTGCAGAGCATATGAGGGCCTATTGTTTGGCAAAAGGATCATGCTTAAATTTGCACAGATTTTTTTTTTTTTTAATAGATAGTTCAGATTCTACATTTGATTTATGGGCATTTGCACACCCTGCTGTGCATGAATATGATACCATCTTTTGAGAAGGATTATTTCATGAAATGTATATGGGACTTAGCTACAGTAACTTTTACTGGGCAGCTAAGAATGGCCAGCAAAGTACTAGAATTTACTGCAGCACAGCTTGTGCTGTCAAGCTCATGGCTGGTGTTTATGATTTCTGCAGAAGCAGAAATAAACAACTCCCCCCTTAATGGCTCTCTTTATGTGTAGGCAGCAGTTGCTCTATCTGGTCTCACAACAGTAGCTGGTGCAGCAGTCTGTCCCATTTCATGTGGAACCAATGTCTGAAAAATTTGCATCTCAGCTTCTCTGAGTTTTCAGTGGCAAGAGCCAGGAATGGCCAAATCGACTGCAAATGTTTGAATGGGTAGCATTCCATTCTACTGTTTTCAGTGCTATTAATACATGAGAGATAAAATGATTCAAATTTAATATCCTGATGGAAAGGGGGTGATAGAAGAAATAATCAGACTCATGGTTGATAACCTCTAGGAAAACACTTATCAACTGAAATTTAAACAACCACTATATATAAAATGCTCATTTTATTTTCTAAGGGTGTGTGATAGATATATTGTTAACATTCAATATATTTTTAAAGGTATATTTAAGTAAACATTTAGAACCAGATCAGGTATGCTTATCAGCATATGGGTATAGTAAATGTTTTTCACATTAAAAAAAAATAGTCAGCATGTAATTGTCTCAAACTTTTTTGATGTAACAACTGTTTTTAAAGTTCAAAAAGAATGTCGACAGGCATTGTATATATAAGCAGGCAGAAAATACATTAAAAAAAAAAAAAAAAAAAAAAAAACGAGACAACGGCTTCATGCCAAAGAAAAACAATCCCTTTGCCAAACTACACATTGTTAACTTAAAATGTGTTCCATGTGGAAATAGGAAGACTGATCCGAAGGAAAGGCTAGTGATCTGAAGTCAACTGGCTCAGTGCCTGTCAACTACACATTTTGGCTTCCAGTTTTACAACTAGAATTGGAAATATTTATTTCCCCTATTTAAGGCTGGTCCTTTTCCTTTTCCTATGAATTTGCCCGTAAATATGCATAGAGCATATGGGCTTCCAAGCTATACTCAAGGGGAGAATGGTTTCAAATCTTCTGTACAAAGCATATTATAAGTCTTAGGGATTTTATTTGATGCTGTTCTCATTTCACAGAGTCCTCTTGCCACCATTTTTGTATGCTCATCAAAAATTTCTTGGAAGAAATTAAATTACCTTAGCCTTCAGCTTTCTGGTTTGAAAAACATATAGCCACAAGACAGCTACATATTTTGGAAAGCTTGATCTCATTATGGATGGCAATATTTACCTATCAGCACTGCTTAGATTTATCAACATCAACAATCCTTGAAATATTTTGGTCTCCAGTGTCTTCTAAGCACTAATGTTATAGTGACTTTCTTCAGGGGTTAGTACAGGTTATCCTTACAGGATGTACAAACAGCCATATGTGCACAGGGATGACACAAAATTGGCTAGTTTGTTAATAGTTTCAAACAGTTTCTGCATTGTCCAATTGATTCTTTGCATTTTAGATCTGAATTTTTAGCGTATTATGCCTTATAATTAACAATGCATAACGAACTATTAATTTTTAAAGCATTTGAAAGGAACTATGAAGATGAATTTTATTTACTAAAATATATTCTGGGTTTTTCAGGAACAAAAGCATTTATATCAACTAGATCATGCAGTGGCTAGAGTCCTAGATTTGGACTCAGGAATATCCAAGTTCAAATTCTGTCTCAGAACCTTACTGGCTATGTGACCCTTGGCAAGTCTTTAAACCTCTCAGCCTCAGTTTCTTCATCTATAAAAAAGGGATAATAGCATATACTTCACAAGATTGTTCTAAGAATCAAATGAGATAGAATATGTAAAACACTTTATAAAACTAAAAGAGCTATATAAATGTTTATTATTGTTGTTATTATTATGTGTTTCTTGTTTCATGCTTCAAGAGGTAATTAGTAAGTCTTGAGTTTTTCAGGAGCCTCATTTTAACAAGTATAGTTTGGGAAGATATGTTTACTATAATTCCAAAGGAATAAGATTAATTTTCCCTCTTTGACAACCCCTCCCACTATGATACCCTTTTGCTAGAATACCCAAGTTTTATTTATGATTTTGGATTTTATTTCACAGCATTCCAGTTTAGTTTAGCATGATGTATTTAATAACCATGTCGACTGTCTTAATTACCCTATAAAGCAGGGTTTCATTGGCATTTGACCCTCCACAGCATTCCAGAGAAACTACAGGACCATGATAATTACCAACTGTCTGTGAGAAAATTAAACAAAAAGGCCTAACTTTTAAACCACCATTTTAAACGACCTATTACATCTCAGGAATAAATCATTGATGAAATAGCCTGCTTAACAGGAAAATAGCTATTCCATAGCAAAGAATTTCCCCTCGCATGATCATGAAGAGAATATTAAGTATTCTTCAGCTCAAAAGGTTAGATTTTATGTCTGTCCAATGCCTTTTAATGACACATTTTTGTGTAATTTTACTGTAATCAAAGCCTTTTCCAATAGAGGTTACAGACTATGGTGATTTTGTCAGTCTTAAACATTTTACTATCCATAGAATATAAAATCCATTTAGACATGGGTAGAAAGGGGGAAAAAAATCTGTTTATAAATGTGGAATATTTAAGGATTAAAAGAAGTTCTGTGAACAGAGCCTGATTTCCCTTGATTAGCATAGCCATTTGCTATATGTTTTTTGAAAAGTGTTAATCAATCATAGTTCTAAATAGATTGATACATTAATTGCTACCATAGTCCCCTCAAATGTGGGTCCATTTTGAAATTCTAAATCAAGCCTTGATTAATTTGATAGCTGTGTCATTATTTCGTAATTAATGATAATTAATGCACTATTATACTTATTCCTTAATGCTGTTTCTATTGCATCAATTGCCAGTTAAACATGTTTGAATTTTTTTCCTCCTTCAAATGCTAGTTTGGTGAAAGCTGACACCATTCTACAAGACTGCTATCATGGAAATCTGTGAGGCAGATGAAGTTGGGCCCATAATTAATATAATTTTCCCCTCCCCTCTCGCCCCCCCAACAAATCCACAAAAAAGAAGTCTTAAATTTGCTTTTTTAAAATGTGAATGTAGATCTTGTGAAGAAATAGCATGATTTTGAATTTTCTATGTCATGTCAGGCACAAAGAGCCTCTTTTCTAATCAATCTATTATTCCCCTTTCAGTTGAGGAGGGAAAACACATTATTCTTTGCAGCCAATTGGTGAGGGAAGAAAGTTTTTCTGAGCTCCATTTCTTGATTTTCTACTATTGTTTTGTTGCATCATTTCAGCTGAAGGATCAGCTGGGACACAGGAATGGGTTTGTTACAGAAAAAAACAGAGTGAGCTGAGTAACCAACCAACTCCTTTCTTTTCCCAGTGCAAAGTAAACTTGAGTCTAGATATTGGTGTAATAGATTAATATTTAATTGAAATTAGAAGAGGGGATTAAGCAGAATTATTTTTGATGCAAAATATTAAGGGAAGGCATACATCTTTTTTTCTTCTTCCTATGTGGAAGAGATATGGAGATTCAATACTTAAATTTAAGAAATAAAAAAAGAACAAAGAGAAAGCTAATTTATAAATAAATTCTGAATGACATTATAAAATATGTTCAAAATAGATTTTTCATCAAAATTTGTACTGAGTTATTCTCAGCATTCACTTTAGGTTATTAAGATATACAGGCCTGAAAGTCAGAAAATGTAGTAGCTGTATGGTCCTGAGTAAATCACATATTTCTCTGTACCACAGTTTTTGTATCTATTAAATGGAACAATGGTAATATTTGTACTCCCAGTCTGATGGGGTTATGAGAAAATTGTTTCATAAATACTGAAGTATTATGTAAATTAAGTGAGCTATTATTTTCATTGCTTTATCAATTTTTATTCAGTGGGATTACTGGTATTTCAAAGAAGTGTATGACATAGTTCTTGCTCTCAAGAAACTTAAAACAGGAGAAAAAACATTTAATCCAGGCCTATTTAGTAAATGATCATTATGTGAAAAGAACTAAGCTAGGGTCTTGGAAAACAAAGATGAAAATGAAACAGGTTCTATGCTCAAGCAAGTGAGAGAAATAATTATTAATAACCAATAATTAATATAAGGGCATCCAGGTTTTTTTCTTCTTTACTAGGTCAAAGTAACTTCTGAAGGACCAAACTGATGATGAGATTGGGCTCAATCTTGAAAAGAACTCCACCCAACTGGGAAAGCTTAGTTCTGATTAAAGGGTAAATGCTATCTTATTTAGATAGAATTCTTAATGCAACTACTCAGGCAAGACTAGGTAAAGAATGGATCCTTTTGTCTAAATTACCTGAGGTGGAGGTGGTCTGTGTAGAGATAAGTCTCTTTGTGTACCCAGCCCCTGACTAGAATAGCTCACTTCTCCTTATAATATTCATTTTCTTACTTCTTGACAAATAGGAGTTGATTTCTGCCTACTGGAAACACTCTTCCAAGAGTATATAAATAGGTCATGGCCCGAAAGGCTTGTAAGAGTGCCACTGACCTCATATTATTAAATATTTCCTAGCCATGATTAATAAATTAGCCACTAATTACCCAGAAACTATGACTCTCCAACTTTTCATTTGTTGCAGACTTACACATAAAAAGGTAACTAAGAATATATAATGGAACATGTTGAGTACTACAGAGCATAAATGATACAAGATATTTAGAAAGATCATAGAGTAGAATGGAGGAAACTTTAGAGGTTTTCTTATTTAATCTTCTCACTTCACATATGGGGAAACTGATTTCCAAATAGATTAAAAAGACATAATCAAGGTAACAGAGGAAATAATAGTTATTCCTATTTGAACCTTTTGTGGCCAAAAAAGAATAATTGATTCTTTCATATGAAAACACTTCAAATATGAAAAGAGCTATTCTCCTCATAACATTTTTCTTCTCTGGCCTAAACATCCCTAGTTTCTCACTTGAATTTTATATGGCATGATCTCATTTTGTTCTGGAAATCAGTTGATATGCAACTCAGTAGGAATTTTAGCTTATTGCTAATGGTAATGTTCAATGCTTGTTTGTTATCCTTTGTTCTTGAAAGGAATCAGAGTACATCACTATGTATTAGCTCAGAATGCTCTACCACAGGTTGGACACAAATCGTTCCTATGAACATTTGGTGTGGCTGCTCTAACTTCATGCTTTTTGCATTTCTCCTGAGCGAATTCAATTCTGCTTTGCTCATGGAACATAGTAACTTCTTTGATGAGGGCATGCTAAACTAGGCAGTCCTGGCTCAATGTCTCCCAGGTCATAAAATTGATTCTAAAGTTTGTAAGAGATATACTGAGAGTGTCCTTGTATCACTTTTTCTGACCACCTTGTGAGGGCTTGCCCTGTGTGAATTTGCCATAAGATAATCTTTTTGGCAAGTGTACAGGTGGCATTTGAACAATGTGGCCTGCCCAATAGGATTGCATTCTCTGCAGTAGAATTGGAATGCTTGGCAGTTAAATTCGAAAAAGGCTTCAGTATCTGATATTTTATCCTGCCAAATGATCTTCAGAATCTTCTCGAGACAATTCAATTTCTTGGCATGGTGCTGGTACACTGTCCAGGTTTCACAGGCATACAACAGTGAGGTCAGCAGAACAGTTCTGTAGAGCCTCGGTTTGGTAGGCAGCTTTAAGACAATAAACAATTATTAATCTGTCTACCATGTAGCAGATACTGACCTATGTGCTAGAGACAGAAAGAAAGACAAAAAACAGTTTTTAGTCTCAAAGAGTTCATAATCTTATGTGGGAGACAGCATTTGAACATCTAGAAATAAGATATGTATGAGATAAGTGAGAGGAATCAACAGAGAAAAGACACTAGAATTAAGGAGGATCAGGAAAAACTTCTTGTAGAAGTTGAGATTTTATCTTGGAATTGAAGGAAACCAATTGAGAGATAGAGGTGAGGACGAAGAGAATTTCAGGAGTAGAGGACAGACAGGGAAAAGGACCAAACTTGAGAGATGGATTGTCTTATCTGAGAAATATCAGAGATGCCAGTGTTATAGGATTGCTGCTGCTGTTGTGGCTTGTCCTTTGTTCTCCAAGAGGACCATGACAGCAGGGCGGGGATGTCATGACAGGCAAGTGAATTGGATTTAAGTGAGGGAGAGCTGTCCAAGGTCACCTGCCTCACTTTCTCCTCCAGAGAAATAGGTGGGTTTGATCTATGACCTATTGCTGGCCAATCAATGAGAGCCAGAGTGATTTGGATTTAAAACATGGTTCTAAAGAAAGAAATCTAACCCCAAACTTCCAAGATATCTTGTAAAGTTTCAAAGGTCAAAATTTACACACTCCTTTTGGTAGAGCACCCACAGGTAAGAATATGAAACCCTATGTAGACAGAGGGAATGGGAGGGAAAGAAGAGAGAAGCAAAAAGAAGAGAAAATAGAAAAGGAAAAGAAAAAAAGCTGTGTTGCCCAACTGGCCAGTTACAACTAGATCCTCAGTGGGGCAACTCCTACTGCTACTCATAGAGATTATTGCTTGTATTTCATTCTTGAAGAGGGCCATGACATCAGGGAAGTGATGCCATAACATACAAGTGAATTGGATTTAAGTGAGGGAGGGCTATGCAAAGCTACCAATCTCACTTTCTCCTCTGTAGTCATTGGGATCCGGTGACAAGATATAGATCAGGATTACATTCTGGGTGGTTGAGTATGTGTGTGTATATCAATATCTATATATCTCTATATATGTATACATATATTAATATATTAATTATGCAACTAATATTAATATGATAATATTGTATATACATCTATGAATGTATGTATACATGTGCATGTACATATGTAGAATACATATTATATGATAGAAGAAGACTGGAAAGATAAGAAGGAAGCATTTAGGAAAGGTTCTAAAAGTCAAACAGACAATTTTATACTTGATCCTGGAGGTGATAAGAGAATCACTGGATTTTGTTGAATGAGGGAGGGAGTAACATGGTCAGATATATGATTTAAGAAGATCACTTGAGCAGCTGAATGTAGAATGGACTAGAATGGGAATAGACTTGACCATGGAGGCAATCTAGCAGGATATATCCATAATCCAGGTATGAGTTGGTGAGAATCTTCCCCAGAGTGGTGGCAATGTCAGAAGAAAGAAGGGAATGTCTATCAGAGATGTTATGAAACATTTAGAAAATGAAAAATTTCCAAGGTACTTTATTGACTAAACTTGGAAAAAGATTGGATATGGGTGGGATGGGGAGGTGAGAGAAAGTAAAAAGAATATCACTTAGGTTATGAACTCTGGTGATGAATGAACCCCTCAATGAACAATTAAAAAAAACTAAGAAGGGAGACTTTGGGGACAAACTGAAATAGATTTTGGACATATTTCTTAATAAGTTTTTAGAGATGTAAGCCTGGAGGTTAGAAGAAAAGTTGGAGCTGGACAAATAGATCTAAGATTTATCTGTAGAAAGATGATAATTGAATGCCTCATCACTAAATTGGATGCTGTGTGATTAATTCTTCAACTATAGCAAAAAAAGAAAATTTAAAAATTTATTCACAGGATCCAAAGAGTTTTTTTTCCCTCTTTGCTTCCTTGTAAAGAATAGAATTGATAAGGAGAAATTCTCCTCAATCTTGGGTGAAATCCTGCCCAACTGGGAGAGCTTATTTCTGAATAAAGGGTAAAGAAAATCAAATCTAGGTTAAATTCTGACTCGGATTCAACTACTGAAATGGTCTAGGAGGAGATGGATACTCTTGTCTAGATTGCCCAAGAGTGGGGAGGTCTGACTAGGATGAGTCTCTTCATTCAAGAGTGCTGATATCATCAGAGTCATAATCTCTAACTTCTCTTTAGTAATTTCTCATTAATTGATAAATCAATCACAGTTGATTTCCATCTATCAGGGTAACCTCTTTTCCAAAATATACAACCATTTGACGATCCAAGGTTCACTTTTGGTTTCTGAGAACAGCTGACCCCAATATAGTAAATGTTTGCTAGACATAATTAATAAGTTAATTATCAATTAGTCAGAAACTATATCTCTCAGACTTTTCATACATCTCACTTTTCAGTTCTGTGTAGATTCCTCTTCCAGGAGTGAAAATGGTGAAGTGGAAGAAAAGGAAACAAAGGATGCTAAAAATGCAATACTTTTGAGTTGATTAGAACACCAAACAAAATAGGATAGAGGAAGAAAAGGGGAAGGCCTATGACAGAGCCTTGAGAGAGAACTACAGTTAGTATATGGGCCCTGCATCCAGTAAAAGAGACCAAGAAGGAGCAATCAGATAAATACCGTGAAAACAAAGAGAGGGTGGAATTATAAAAACAGTGAAAGAGTTTCAAGAATAAAAGGATGATTGATAGTGTGAAAAGCAAAAGTTCACTCAAGAAGGATAAAGATTAAGAAAAGGCCATCAGATTTGACAAGTAAAGAGATCATTGATAACTCAGGAGAGAGCTGTTCCATGTGAATGATGAGATCAGAATCTCTACTGCAGAGTTAAGGAGAGAGAAGAAAGGAATTGTAGTCGTTAATTGTAGACTTGCTTCTCTCGGAGTTTTGTCATGCAACGGAGAGATATAGAATGATAGGTATACAGGTATGTACCTATCACATGAAAGGTTTTTGAAGATGGGGAAGGCATGGGCATGTTTGCAGTCAGCAGATAAGCAGCCAGTAGATAGGTAGCGATTGAAGATAAGTAAGAAAGTAAGGATTAGAGGGACAATCTGATAATTATAATAATAAATCCTACCTCTTAGGGTTATTGTGAGAATCAAATGGAATCTATCTATCAAGTATTTTGCAAACCTGAAAGCACAATATATTACCATTGTTTCCTAATCTATTTCACAAAGCATTATTGATTTTAACTCCACTATATCTCTCACATCCTTATAATTTCCATAGGTACTACCCTAGTGTAGGCACTCATTTCTACCTACTTGTACTATGAGATTGCTTTCTCAAAATTCCTATCTTACCCCTCCCAACCAACCTTTTCATAGTCTCCAGATTTCCTTAGTTAAGTCACTTGTCTGCTCAAAACCAATTTGGTGTCTCCCTATTGTACACTGAATGAATATTAAAAAACAACAATAATAACAATTTTTATTTACATAAAATTTCAAAGGAGACAAAGTGAACCTTGGCTAAGAATGGTTGATTGACTTGCCCAGGGTCACACAGCTAGCATCTGCATTAAACGCATTTTTGAAGTCAGGTCTTTCTGACTCCGTGTTTAGAATTCTATCCATTATGCCACTGAACTACACTTTGCATAATTTTGTATTTAAGACACTAGGGAATCTGACAGCATCCTAGCTTTTCGGTTTTATTTCATCTCTTTCCTGGATCTCTTTCAGATTTCTCATTCTCTTGCTCCATCTCTTACCCTGGCCTCTTCCCAATACCTAGAATTATCTCCCTGATCCTTGAACTCCAATCAATCCTTAAAATCTAAGTCAAATGCCCCATTCAGGGAACTTTCTTGATCTCTGCCCAGCTTTCTCCAGGTGATATATTCTTCTCACTCTGGGGCCTCATTTAGTATTTAATTTTATTTTTATTACCTCTCATTTGAACTTTGTTGCTACTTGGGTTGGGTAACAGTTCTGAAGGAGACTCCTTTGATTAAAATAGATCAGTACTGGTCCTATAACTATAGTTTTATTATGGTGTCTGGACTTCTGAAAGGGTGAGTTTTCTGAGGCCTCACAGCCAGTCTATATCAGAGGCAGAACTTGAACTCAGGTTTTCTTGCTCTGAGACCAATCCTCTACTATCCAATATGCCACATGGACCTTCATATTAACTTACATTGTATTATTTTTAATTTTGCTTTTTTCTCTGTATGAAACCTCTCTAGTAAATTGTAAATCCTCTGTTGTCCAAACATCATCTCTTTTTTAGTATCCTCATTAAGCTGAAAATACAATAGACACTTAATAAATGCTCATTACGTTGAATTGCTATAGGCAATGGCTGTGGCAAGAAGAGAAATAGGTACTTCAGTATAAATAGATTTGGTTCATTCCTGTCTTGTTTGCATGTTTGGTGGGTGATCTTGCTTGTTAGTAGCTCACCAGGACAGTATTCCACTTAGTTGTCAGTGTTCTTTCCCAAAGACACCAGGTAGCATCTAGGCTCAGGCTCCCCATTGTCTATATAGCCATTATAATGAGTAGCAGCTTATTAAGGCATTTCTATAAAAGGTTCTCCTTTTCTCCTCTGTCAAATTGAAGTCTTCCTCCTTTTCCATCATTGTGAATAACTATTAACTAACCTATAAAGTTCCCTTAACTGGATAACAGATCCTGCAATAAACGAGTCATTTATACTTAATTCTATACCATTCTCTTGGTTCACCTGTATTGATTCCAGTGGCTACTCATTTTCTCAGGTTCTCTCTGGAAAAATTAATTGGCCTGTTTGTCTCTATAGTAGTAGCTTTACTCAAAATCTATTATTACAATTTTATAATATAGAAAAAAACAACAAATATGCATCACTTTTTCCTCAAAGAATGTCCCTTTCTCCCTCAAAAAAGAGATTTAAATATAAGTTGAAAATTATGTGAATAAGTATTACTAAGAAAAGGGAGTGTCACAAAATCATCGCCCCATTTATGTTTTGCAATTAATTTAGTAATATTATATGTTTCTAAACATACTGAACTATTTTGTAAAACAAAACAAAGCAAATTTCCATTCATCTATATTGATTGTTCACCAAACTGGAGGTGATAAAGATAAGCTAAATTGAGATCATGAGACTCTGAATAAAAAAACACTCTCCCTTTTGATATAGCAGAATATTTTATTTTGAAACAAATAAAGTTTTTACTTCTGGATTCCTCTTCTATACATTAAATAAAAATTCAAACTCATGATCACAGATTATAGATTTTAATTTAAGGGAGATCTTGGGAATATTCTATTCTAATTCCCTAATATTTCAGATGAGAAAACTGAAGGTTTGGGACAAAGATAGGTAGCAAGTGGTACAACCAAGATTCAAACTAAGCCTCTGACTCCAATCCCAGCCATCAAACACAATGTGTTTATATGAGATTAGCAAGTAAAAATTGACACTATGAACTTAGTAGAGAATTGCAGAAATATCATGTTCATGCCCCTATCTCATTATTCATCAAAGTTTCTGCTTTTTTGTGTGTGTGTTGTTTGATTTTGATAGATGATTTAGGAGAACTTTTCTTGGTGGGAGGAAGAGAGCAGAAAGGGTAATTGTGGATTGACAATAACAAAAAATCATTATGGAACACTCCCTAATGAGCATATCTGATAGTGTGCTATTTTCAAAGCAGATGATGAAAGGCAGAGGATTCCCAGGATGATATGAGTGCAGTTCAACTCATCACCTTCTTTGGAAATGGCATCCTAGCAGACATTTTAATTATAAAGAGTGATTCTTACGTGGACAAGGATTATGAAGAAAGCTTTTGTTGACCATGGTTATTCATCATAGAGAATTTGGAAATTAAAAAAAAAAGTTTATGTTTATGACCTATCACATGCAAACAATGTTGGTATTCAGTACCCTTCTTATTATGGGCATTTTCTGTAATATTTTGTTTCAACTACATTAGTTTTCCACAGTATAAGAATATACTGGTTATATAGGCACTGTATTTTGACTGTCCATCTAGTTAAAGTGACTATATTGAGGCACATGATAATGGAATTTTGCTTTATGATAAAAATAACCTCAATTTGGCATTTTAATAGCTGTGGCTTGTAATGCAAGGTTAACTATAAAGTGATTTCTTTTTAAGCAAACATACCATAATTTATACATCCAAATGAAAGTTGACCCTCCTCCCCAATAGTTATTTTGGGAAGCTCTTCACTTATTGCAACGATGCTATCATTATTTAAATATATTGGGAACTTTTCTTTTGGAATTGCTTTTAAAAACTATAGAACATTCTTTGAGATCTCAGCAGTAGCATTATTTCATCATTTTTTGGTGGATTTGATTTTTGAAGTAGCCAAAATTTATTTCAATCTAACTCTGTTGCACAATGATATATCAAGTAGCATAATATAGTGGTGAATTTAAAAAAAAAGTAAATTATGATTATGAACCAGCGAAACATTTTCTAGTGTAACATAAAATGTCTCTGAAGACAATTCTACAAAAGAATTTCCAACCAAACAAGTTTAATCTCTCTTTGATGTGAAAGCACTTCAGATAGTTTAGTATAGCTAGTGTGTACTGTCCAGTACTCTTTTCTTCCAGACTGAACAGTTACAATTCCATCAGCTTATCCTTATATTCCATAGACTTAAAGTCTTTCATTGTATTTCTCTGTACACTTTACATCTTACCAATATATTTTTTTCCCCAAACAGTGACATTCAGAACCAAGGATAGTACTTCATTTGTGGTCAGACTAGAGTAGACTTCAATGGGATGAATACTTCCTTCATTTTGTAAACTATGTCTCACTTTTTAGCCCAAGGGATATCAGAGTATTTTAGGGTATCATATTACTGTTGACTCATATTGAGTTTGCAGTCCACTAAAAACTCCAGATGTCTTTCAAGAAAACTGTCGTTTAGCTATATCTCTACTATCTTATGAAGTTGGTTATTTGTAATCTAGATTTAAATCACTGAGAAACTATATTCATATATCACTTTTGCAAAGCTTTTAATAAATGTTATTTCATTTGATGCTTACTAGAACTCTGGAAAGTAAGAATTGTTATTATTATTCCCATTTTACAGTTTAGGAGACTGTGTTTCAGTGATTTGCCCAGGATCACATAGCTATTACATATCTGAGTTAGCATTTGAACTCAGAACTTCCTGACTCCATTTGCATTCATCATTCTACCTACCTGCTTTGAGGTTAGTAAAAGAATTTTGTAATTTCCAAAGTTTCCTCTTCTCTTCCAGTTTCCGATCTTCTAGGACCAGCTTATTTTCCATTTAGAATACACATTCTAAATGGTATAGACATATACATTCATATAAATGGGAATAGATAGCACATGGACAGAAATACACACATGCACAAACACAATGAAACTCTATTTGTTTTCCATTGAACTGCAACCACACACTGGATATAGAACGTTCTTTTCCTTTGTGGATATTTATATCAGGCTCATTACAATGATTATGGATATCATTTCACAATCTCTGCAGAATCCTGGGGTTTGATGGAATCTGAACATTATCACGAGAAAACAAGGACCTTGGAAGTATCTTGGTTAGAAAATCCTTCCTTGATTTCCACTCTGTGCTGGATGTATCCTCCATGTCAGTGGTGAACCCTTGTGGCAAGCAAACGTATCACTTTTCTATGCCTCATTAGGTATTTATGACCAGAAGATCATTGAAAAAGTTTATATCTTATTGCTGTTGCTCATCCTTCATTCTCAAAGACATCAGGAAGATGATGTCTTGATTTAAAAGAATTGGATTTAAATAAGGCAGAATTGTGCAAAGTTATTAGCTTCATTCTCTCCTCCAAAATAATTGTTAAGTTCAGTGTTTAGTGTTAAGACATAGGAAGACCAGACATGGCCCTTTATATCTTGGTATATTTTTCAAGAATGCTATCTAATTTTTACATATACATAGCATATGCCTTTTTGGTGTTACAACCTTTGTAACTGAATTTCGCTCAGATTAATGCTATTTTGTAGTCAATAAGTAAGATTTTATTTACTACATATCTCAATCACTTGTGTAGTAATGATATAGTATACTGTCAAATATTACTTCTGAAAACCTGCTTATTTCCTGAAAATACCTCCATCAAAAGTGACCTTGATGCAAGTATAGATTATTCTCATAAAAAATTGAAGAAATGAAAAAGTAAGCATATGGGTCAATATTCTTTAATATTTTCTTAGTCTTCTTCTTCTGGGTAACCAAAATATGTCTACATTTTTTCCTGTCTTTTTGATTGACTTAACTTCCTCCAGATATGACCAGATATTTCATTAAATGTCAACTGTGACTTGATAGTCACACATGTATATAAAAGGTTTAACACCATGTCCTGGATATTAATAAATTGGAGGTAAACTATGGCATTCTCAAGATTGGACCTAAACGTTGTATTCTATTTCCTGGACATAGAGTTTTATCCTCTTTTGACTGAAGATGAAAAGATGGTGAATTGACTGTTTGTCATTGCCATGCTTCCTGCTGGGCACCTGAAAGATCCAATGATGACCATGAAAGTCAACAGCAGACACTTATTTCCCAAATTATTTTGCTTTTCAACTAATGGTGTGAGCTTTCTTCATGTATTTGGAGTGGCGGCCAAGTGGTCAGCAACCCTCTGCCCTGTGAGTCCTACTCCCCACCTCCTGCCTATTATGTCAGAAGAAAAGGCTCTGAACTTCAACCCACATCATCATCATCATCATCATCATCATCATCATCATTTTTTTTTAGCTTCACACCCTTTATTATCCATCAGTAATGCACGATATCAACTTATCAATTCACAGCTATTCTCAGCAATACAATTATTTAAGACAACTCCAAAGGACTCATGATGAAAAATGCTATCCATTTCCAGAAAAAGAATGGTGGAGTCTGAATGCAGATTGAAGTATAGTTTTTTTTTTTTCTTTTCTTTTTCTTTTGGTCTATATTTCTTTTTACAACATGAGGATTATGGAAAGTTTTGCATGACTGCACAGGACTGCATTTTATTCTTTCTTAATGGTCTGAGAGGGGAAGTAGAGAAAGAAAATTTGGAACTCAAAATTGTGAAAAATAAATGTTAAAAACATTTTACATATAATTGTAAAAAATAAAATATAAAAGTACAAAATATTAAAAATGCTTTTTCTTATATGAGATGGCTTTCTACAGGGGAAGAAAGGGAATATTCCCCTTCAAATTAGGAGGATTTTTATTTTTAAACAAAGCTATCAAGAAAAACTTGAGGGTTTTTTTTTAAACCTGTGTTATTCAATTCTACAAATATTTGTAAAGTATCTATCTATTACAAGTTATTGTAGTGAAAAGCAGTATGATTTCGTAGACAGAGGGCTGATTTGGAGATTTTTTTCTTCTTTTGCCTCAGCTTATTAACTCTTTGACTGATGGTTTCTGAATTGATGACTTAAAGCCAGTCACTTTCACTACCCCCTGATGGGAATGCAGGGACCCTCCTCCCAACTGTCAGATGGATAACTGGAAGAGAGACAAGCATACTTTCATTGAGAAGAGCTATGAACTTCTTCCGTTCCCAATCAATCCTCATTGTCCTGCTGCCACGTTCCCATGGGGAACAAGATGTCCATTGCCAACTGTTTGCTGACGTCCAGATTCTTATCTTTACTAGAGATATGTCAGAACTCCACTCCTTTCTAACACTCAAGTCTACTCTATTTTTTTTTTTTTTTTAGTAGAGGACTAACCATCTGTTTTGCTAGTTTCTCTGCCTAAATATTAACTAGCCTTTCCATCTACCATGAATCATATCATAAATAAACATGAATGCTCCTTTATGAGTTGTCTCCCCAATCAGAATGTAAGTTTCTTGAGAACAGGAACTGTTGCAACATTCTATTTGTATTCTCAATGTTTTAAAGTATTTAGCATATAGTGAGTGGAGTCTCAGAGACTCTACCCTTGTTGGTAGAGGAAGTTATCTGTGAGTTCCCCTTGTCAATAAAATCATGAATTGTTGAGTTTCTATCTCTATTTTACTATGTGCTATTCTAGGTACTGAAACTACAGTGACAAATATGAAATAATTATTTCTGTCAGTGACTTTCTATTCTATTGGGGGATGCAAGTGAAGCATAGATAACTAAATATAAGATAACATGCGTAGGACAGATCACCAACAACTGGGGATATCAAAAAAAAGTTGCTCATCGGAGGTGACAGCTATGATAGAAGCCAGAAATTCTATGTGCAAGATCTGAGAATTGAATGTGCTCAAGGCATGGGGCTGGGGAAGTGGGGAGGAATAGTGTATACAAAAGTATAGATGAGAGAGATGAAATGTTGCATTTGGGGAAACAATTTTAGAAAACAGAAAATATTGAAAACTGTTCAAAACCTAACAGTTTTATTATCATTGAATCCAATGGAGCTGAATAAGTAGTCACAATGAATATCTCTTTAGGAAGCAATCCTGACTTTCTGGACTTTCTCTATCTTTGCCCATATCCTATATTCCCCAATCTTTTAGTTTCTTTTTATGTTTCTGCCATTAGAATTTAAGCTTCGTGAGGAAGACACTGTCTTTTTTTTCTGCTTATATTTGTCTTCACAATGATTATCACAGTACCTGACATACTTTAAATGCTCAATAAATGTTTGTTAGCTTGGTTTATTGGCTTGAAATGCTTCCTTACTGAAGTATCAAAGCCCCTTTGCTATCTTATATTTTTCTGAAAGCTTTCATACCAAAGGCAGGACTAATTTTTTCTAAGGAAGAAATCATGGTCATACTTTAATTTTCATTTCCTATTCCATTTATAATTTTTTTTTTTAATGTGAGCCATCGCCTTCTGATTTTTATATTTACTTTAGGAGTTTCAAATGAAGATATGTAACTTTGTGTGATACAGATAAAACAGATACAAAGAACATCATTTGGGTTCTAGAAAAGCATTCCACAAATGATATTTAAGCTGCTTTATTGTGAATAGAACTTTAAAGAGAAAAGTGAAGAAACATAGAGGATGAAATGCTAGTCCCTCCTCATAATTTTTTTTTCATTTCTGCTTTGGTGGGATCCATTATTTAAAAAAAAAAAAAAAAAAGAGTGGGTAAGGAAAATAGGAGGGTGCAGTGGAAAGAACATTGGGTCTGAAGTCAGAGGATATGGTTTCAAATCTCATCTCTGAGGCTTACTGCTAGCTCAATCTTAGGCAAATTGTTAAACTTTTCTTTCCTGTTTCCTCAGCAGTAAAATGAGGTTGGATGATATAGCTTCTGAGATCTCTTCATTTTCTAGATGTCTGATTCTAAATCAGCAGATCTGGGACAGTATTCTTTAAGTTCTCAGTAGGTAGACATCTATTTGTGAGTTCTGAAACCCTGAGGCAAATTGCTAAAGGCCTTTCATATAATTTTATTCCTTTGAAATGACTGAGCATTGATGTAGATTTTATAAGGAAACTATGAGGCTACATTATTCTGGTAAGGACACTCATACCAGCAAAATCCACAGTGATGAAAAATCACATTCAATAAATAAATGCATATAAAGAGAAAAGAATTTGCATATATACATATACATATATATATATATATATATATATATATATACACACACACACACATACACACTCCTAGAAAAAATAAAACTTGGAGAGTTTATGCACACAAGTCTACACAAGTAGAGTGTATGTACACACACATATCACAAAGATACATGCATTTCTATTTCTGATCATTTGTGAGTTCAATGGCTAGATCATCTTTGCCCATATACAAAAAGTCTTGGAGTGACAAAGTGATTAAGACTTTCAGAGATGACCATAGAAAACAAATACAGATGGTCCAGATGGTTAAGCATTTTTTTTTTCCCTTGGAAGGTAACAAAATAAGCACCTTAAAATTGAAATGCTTTAAAATAAGTATCTAAGTTAATTCATTACAAGACAGCAGTAATATAGCTTTTTTGTTGTTAGTGTTGATTTTGAATATTTTAGTTGATTTTGAGCCTCTCTAAATAGATTTCTTAATTTATTCAAGGTTGATATGTCCTTATTAATAAAATGAGGTGAGTAATACTTGCATTGTCTATCTCACATTGTTTTTGTGAGGAAATGATTTGGTATATATTAAAGCATTATTTTTAAAAATCAAGAATTAGTGTTATTAACCATTTATTGTTAGATAATGCAAGGCATACCCAAAGATTAAACATAAGGCACATATATTATCTGTTGAAGGGTAAAAATCTATCAATAAAGATTCTTTTTATTTTTCTTATTATGGATTATTATTTAGTAGAGATTGAAGGGATCTTAGAGATGACTCTGTCTATTCCTTTAATCTACAAATGATGAAACAGAAGCTCCCAAAGTGATAAAGTGACTTGTCTGAAGTCACATAGCAGCAAACTTGAAATCAGATCTTTTGATGCCCACTGCAGTGTCATATCTATATGCTATTGTAGATCCTTTGTCTTTATTCAAGCTATTTATTAACTTCGATATGCAAATTATGTGTTTTAATTGAACAATTCATTTTCCTTTTCTGGATCTTTGTTTCTTTACCTGTAAAATGAAGAAAAAAGACCTCAATTATTTCTAAAATGCTTAACAACTTTAATAATCTATGATCTAAGACCTAAATATATTAAAATTTCACACAACTTGGATTTTTCAGAAGGGACTCAGACATTCATACTCACAAATAAAAAAAAATGAAGCTGAAAGGAACTTTAAGGACCCTCTAGTCTAAATCCTACGCAGAGACAAGTTCCCTCAACAATATCCCCATTAAATGGTAATACAATCTTCCCTTGTAAAATTCTCCCTCTACACCTTTGAATGGCTCTTTCTCTTCCCTTTTCCCACTCAGTGATCTCCAGTAGCTCCCTATTACCTCTTAAATAAAATATAGATACTTTTGTGTATTTAAGGCTGTTTATAATTTGGCTTCTTACCCTTTATTCCTTTCTATATATACTACAATCGAACTATACTGGCCTACATTTGCAGTCCCTTAACATAACCGTCCATCTCCCTCTCCAATCAGTGGATTTGCATACTCCTCTGTGCCTAAAATGATCTATCCCATTCACAAATATCTCTTCGTTTACTTGAACTGTACTAAATCTTCACTTAAATTTCATCTTTGGCTGGTAGACTTTCCTAGTCATGCTTTTCCTTCCCACCAGACACTAATCTTCTTGTGATTACCTTTCAAATGCTCTGAATATATCTTCCATATGCATAATTATTTACAAGCCTTTGCCATTAAAATGTGAACTCCTTGAGGTCAAGTATCATGTTATAACTTGCAGTCCATTAAAAACTTTAGATCATTTTTGAGTAAATTGCTATCTTGTCACTACTCCCCATGTAACTTAAAAAGGGCTTGTATTCAAGATGAAACCAATTATAAAATAGATCTAGTAATCAGAGTACATATGAAAATACAATAAATGAATTTGCATCTTATTTTCCTCTGCTCAGAACATTATCTACCATTTATCCCAGCCATGAAGATGAGATCCTCCCACACAAATATTATAACATCCCATTTTCCCTGTTGATTTCAAATAATGATTTTTATAAAAAACATTGTCAATAATCATTTCTTCCCCTTAACCTTGTACTTGCAAGATGTTTCTAGCCTAAGGAAATGTAAAGAAAAATAATTATTAATTCACTTTGTAGAATGAAAATATTCAGGGAAGAGTCAAAAATTTAAGCTGCAAAAACCCAAGCAAATGGATGGAAAATTCAGAAATTCTAAGGAAGCTTTGTAAAATTTAGCATAATGATCATAATTATATATACATTTTTTTTTTTTTGTTTTGTTTTGCTGAGGCATCTGGAGTTAAATGTCTTGCCCAGAGTCACACAGCTAGGAAGTGTTAAGTGTCTGATGACAGACTTGAACTCAGGTCCTCCTGACTTCAGGATAAGTGCTCTATCACTGTGTCACCTAGATGCCCCAATGATCATAATTACAAACTGAAAATATGGGCACTAAAATTCAATCGTTAGTCTTCTAAGGATATCATTTTAAAGTAAGGAAATGACAATGTCAGTGTCTCAATTTCAGTTATTGTTGAAAATATTTCAGATATGTAAATATCTTAATATTCAGATAGTTAAATATATCAATATTTTCACCTAAATATTAGTGGTAGAATATCACTGCTTGTAAAAACTGAGAACCAAGAAATTTATGAGCTGAGCAATTTATTCAATATGCAACAAATACTAATTAAGTACTTTTGGATTATGTAAGATACAAAAGTAAAGAACACACGCCTCTTCTCCTCAAGGAGTTTACCATCTAATAGAAATGATGATGGCTCTACAAAAATAAACATGCAATATACAATGTCAGAAATATATAATATATTGTTCTATACTTTATATATGTTTGTGTTATCATTTCTATTAGATGGCAAACTCTTCCATGTAAAGAACTATGTCTTATTTATTTGTGTATCTCTCCCAATCTAGGGGTAAAAAATTAATACTTGTATGCTGAATATTGATATTTCATGAGAAATAGAAACAAGTTGATATATGAGAAAGTGTGATATATTTTGAATCATAAAACATGGATTTGAGTCTCTGTGATTTTGGGTAAGTGATTTAATCACTCTGAGCCTATTTTCTTATCTATAAAATGAAGTGATTGGTCTAGATGTCTCTAAAATTATTCCATCTCTAAGTCCTATAATATTCTATTATTCAATACTGGCATTTCAATCAATCAGGATTTTAAAGTGTCTAATATGTCCTAAATGCTGGAGACTCAGGTACAAAAGATGAAACCAATCTTACTAATGAGGAATTTATAGTCTAATGAGGAGACAATTACATACATAGATACAGGATGAATAGGAAATCAATAAATATAAAGTGTCTATGAATGTGTATGTGTGTATGTGTACGTATATGTGTAAATATATCAGGTGCGTTAGAAAGGGGAAATAAGAAAAGGCATCATGCAAAAGAAAATACTTAAACTGTAACCTATAAGGAGAGAGAAATTTTATCAGTTGAAGAGAGTATATTCAAAGTATATGGGCTGGTCCATAAAAAGGCATGGGGACCAGGGGAGGCAGAAGAACATGGAAAAAATCAGTTTAAACTGGGTAGCAAAGTGGTAGAAGTGGAGTGATATTCTTCAATGAGCTGGAAAAGCTTCAAAGGGGCTTTGAAAGCTAAATAAAGAATTTACATTTCTCCTGGAGGCATTAAGGAATCACTGATTAAGAAAGGGAGTTGTATGCTTTATGCTTTATAAAAAGATTGAGAGTCTGGGATAGGGAGAGGAAGTATGATGACTGCTTGAACTAAGGTAGTAATAGTAGTGTGAATAGAAAGGGTTGGATGTGAGAGTATCAAAATTTGCTAACTCTTTAGATTTGTAAATTGAGGATAGACTGACGTGTTAAGGATGATATCTACTTGACACACCCAGGAGATAGGGAAGTCAAGGGGGTCTTTAACAAAAATACAAGAGAGGGAAGGATTGGGGGGTGGGTGGAATAATGACTTCCATTTTGGAGATAATGAGAATAAGATGTCCCCTCGTCCTAAAGTTTGAAATGTCTGCTAGGCAATGTCTAAACTGATGTGATAAGAATTTCAAAAATCATCTTCCTTTTATATTTTTCAAGGCATGGCACTAAACTGTCTTTTATGTGTTTACTTTTTCCAGTCTTCTATGAATTCTCTGACATGATTCTGGCCCATTTCATGCTTTGGGAAGCAAGTCATTGGGACTTCCAATTTTGAATACATTTATTACCACTTCTTTCTCTATTCTACTTTGTTTCCTGCCCTTCTTTTCAGATCATAGTTGACCTTTTTTTGTTAAGTTAGAAAAAGTGTTAAAAACTTTGCCTTTTTACTGTCATAGTTATTAGCTTCCCCCCCCCCCCCAAGAAATGAAGAGGAACCATTTTCTTTTATTTAGTTTTTGAGACTGTCATTTAAAGAAATTTTTTTCAATTTTCCAAAAACTTTACCAATAAGGCAATATCCCAAATGAATTTAGCTAGTGAAAGATAGCTTATATGAATCTCATTACTTCTCTTATCCCCATATCATAATTATGTCTCTGTCATTGAATAAGTTTCCTAGAAATGGGAAATGTGATATTATCAAGAAATTAAATAAAATTCACTTTCAACAAATACTGGAAATATGAGATGAATAAGAGACCTCTCCTGACCTCAGGAAACTTCCTCTTGTTATAGGACAGGTGTACAAATAACTAAGAGTATAAGTTCTAATATGACAAGTTCACTGAAAAGGTATGAAAAAGTATTCTTTTTAACTTTAGTGGACTTTAGGGCAGATTTTAGATACTATACAGCCCTTTCTTCATTTAAGTATTCTCACATAGTCTAAGAAATCACTACTAATTCTTAAGTGTTATCCATATATATATATAAGATTATATATATAAAGGGAAAGTAATAATAGGCAGGGCTGAAAACATTCCTCATTTGTATGTGTTAAAGTCATTCTACTTAGTTTAAAAAATTTTCAGATTCATTAGGAAACCAGAAAACTGCATATTTATTGCTAATGGGAATTTGAAAGGTCCAGTGTACTGGATAGGATTTCAGAAGATGTCCTCATCATCAATACTGTTTTTTTGCATTTTCAATAATCATTCATGTCAGACATATCATTTTCTTTATTTCAGAATAGTATAGAAGAAAAAAACACTAAAAAAAAAAAAAACTAGGAATATTTAATTGAAACTGAAATCATTAAATATGTTGAATTAATCCCATTAAAGATTTTAACATAAACTATGAAAATAACATTTTATGCACTTAAAATGTTTTGTTAATCTTTGCAAAAAGATGCAGGCAAATTCCCTTAATTATATATTTAACTTGATACTTGGAAATCGCTAACTGATTTGCATTTAGCTAGTTAAACTATTACAATGATGAATGTCTTCAATATGTAGCATGGGAAAACTGTGTGGCTTGAACAGAGACAAAATAGGTATCTCTAGCCTCTTCTTCCTCCACACTTTTCCAAGGGAGAATTTAATTCCTTTTAGGAGAGAAAGCAGGAAGTTGAACCTACAAGTTTGGTCTCTGCTCTTCATAGAGCAGTGTTCAGGCTAAAATTATACCTGTCTGTTCCTGTAAATATTAATCTAGAAGATGTAGCTTTCACATTAAAGATAAACTTCTGATTGCTTTTTTTTTTTTTTTTTTTTTAATGGAGAAAGAACAAGCTTTATATCCAGTGTTCCCACAATGGATACAAATAGAAAGTTGCAAGAAACCCATTTATCCAAATTGATAGCAAAACAGAAATTAGAGAAAGCATAAATACATAGGAGAATGTATACTAGAAAATATAGAATGAAGTAATTTTCTTACTGAGAGTAAAATAGTTTGCCTTGACCACGAGAGATTCCCAGATCTCATTCAGGGCGAAGTTACCTGAAGTCTTTAGTGAAAAAAGCTGGGGATAGGGATGTGAGGAAGACTGACAGCTCCTCTCCTGTCAGTTATTCCTAGAATCTATTCTTTCAGCAGCATCAGGAGCCGGCATCATGCATCTTCTCATTGATCTCTACCAATAAGGAGGTAGTCTTATAACAATGAGTTTTCCAATATAGGTTACACTATATAGTTATCCCTTTCACAGGGGTTCAGGGCATGGCACACTCTCAATCTGGAAAATCTGCATAAAATTGTTTGGCTTTCTTTTTGTACTAGAGAAGTCTGAATTACTGTGGTATTATAAGGTAAACATAGGTTGATATCATACATTATTATAAATATATTTTATGCATTTCTGAACTTCTAAACTTTTTCTTATATTGTCTGTTGGCATTCACATATGGCCTCTACAAAAGTCCCCCAAAATTCCCATTTAATTTCTTATGTGAACTCATGATATATTGAATCTGTGATGAGGAAAGTCATGATGTGAAATGGGGAAAGTCATGATGTGAAAGGGATAACTCTGTGATTTATGTGCATGCTTGTATTAGAAAGAGAGAGGGAGAAACAGAGATGGAGAGAGAGGAGAGAGAGAGAGGGAGAGAGGGGGGGAGAAAAGGAGAGAGAAAGAGAGAGAGAAAGAGGGAGAGGGGGGGAGAAAACGGGAGAAAGAGAGAGAGAGAGAGAGAGAGAGAGAGAGAGAGAGAGAGAGAGAGAGAGAGAGAGAGAGAGAGAGAGAGGAAGAGAGGAAGAGAAGAAAGAGAGTTAATGTGTATGCTTTCAGATTCAGAAAATTCTGAGTTAAAATTTTGCTTCGAATACTAACTGGCTGTGTGACCTTGGGCAAGTCACAAATCTGTCTGCCTCAGTTTCCTTATCTCTAAAATGGGGTTCATTATAACACCTTAATTCACAGTTTTGTTGTGAGGGTTGAATGGAGTAATATTTGTAAATTGAATGGCACATAGAAAGTGCTTAATACATACTTATTTTCTTCCTCTCTACACACTATCCAATTGCTAGATTTCCAATGTGAGAATTTATATCACAAAAATCAGCAAGTATCACAAATCAGACCTTGATTTATTATTTTCTTGATTATTTAGATTTAAGAGAATGATGGAGAAAATATTAATAATCCAGATTAAATTTACAAGTATGTTGTCAATACATTCGGCACGCCCTACTCTCTGACCAGAAAACTAGTTGTTAAATATTTACCAGAACATTGGTAAGTCTAATCCAGGTACTATGCTAAGGACTGAAGATCCAAAAACAATCCCCCTATACTTTTCTGGTATCCATTTTAGGCTCATTTACAAACTCTGAAGAGATAGCACTATATGATTTTTTTGAAATTCAATTTAGTTCAATAAGCATTTATTAAGTATCTGTTGTGTACTTTGCTATGTTGCAAATATAAAGACAAAAATAAAAACAACCCCAGACCTATTGTCAGGAAGTGATATTCCACTGTGGGAAATAATAGGTACATAGATAAGTAAATAAATACCAATATTCACACACACACACACACACACACACACACACACACACACACACACACACTTCAAAGTAAAAACAGTGTGAGAGAAATTGTAACAATTAGGAGGATCTAGAAAAATCTGGAAATAGGAAACACTTTAGATAAACCTAGGGTCCCTGAGAGGTAGGTTATCCCTTCCACATCATGACTTTCTCCATTGCAGACTAAATTTATCATAGATTGGCATAAGAGTTGGGGGTAGGAAGTGAGTCATGGGTGAAGGAAAGCAACTACTGCAGAGGCACAGGCTTGAGAGGGTGGGTGGGGAATAGGGATAGAATACAACAATGGGAAACTAAATGGGCAAGAGCAGGTGTGACTGAAATATAGGTAGAATTCATGGGTTGGAGTAAGAAAAAAAAAAAAAAAGAACCAAATGATGAAAGGCTTTACATGCCAAATTGAAGAGTTTGTATTTTTTATAGAGGAAAACTTAAAATTCACCTCAAAATTCAAAATGTTTTCTATATCCAATCATATAATGAAATTGTAAAGGTGATAGCCTGATATATCTAGTTCCTTTGAGTCCCCTTAAATTAATTCAACACCATTACAATTTGTAGAACCTGGAGGCAATAAGTATAGTCCAATTAAAAACATAAAATAATTTAACTATTGATAAAAAAGATTATCTAACAAGTTCCTTTCCATGTAGATAATTAATAAGTTAGTATATTGTGGGTGTAACAGTTTCATTTCACCTAGAGTGAAAAATGAGATGGAAATTAATTTAAATTCAAGTGTATCTAAAAGATTTCTGCCCATTTTATGAAACCCTGGTTGAAGACTAAAGATACCTCATCTAGGGTTTTCTGAACAAGAATAATATCTTTCTTTCTAAGGGTAAGGGTAAAATTCAAAACAGCTGCAGTAAAATGAGTTTTCTACTCTGAGAAAAGTAATTTGCAATCAGGTATGAGACCTTTCTTGGTACACATGTAAATACTTCCACCAAACCTATTGTTTTATAGTTAGTTCAGACTTCTTTTTGGTCTCATTAATAGTTGATTGTTGCACAATCAATAATATTGACATTCATTAATCTGAATTACCTGTTAAAATGATTGAAATATCCAGATTGAGCATACCCCTAATGTGATTGTTTTTGGTTGTGTAAATACAGACTCTCTGATACTCCTCATTACTGAGTCCCTTGGGGGGGAGGGGGAAGAGGGAGGGAGAGACAGAGGGAGGGGAGAAGGGGACAGCTGTAATGCTTTTTAGTTGGAATATGTCTGGAATGCTCCACCCCCACTTCTCAGTGGCTTAGTCTCCTTGTCTTCCTTCAAGACTTGGCTCAGATCTTACCTTCTGCAAAAACCCTTTCCAGTCCTTCAACTGCTAGTGCCTTTCCCTTTCAGATCACTTTCTATTCACTCTGTATATATCTTGTGTACATCTAATTATTTGCATTGTTTCCCTGATTAGAATGAGAGCTTTTTGAGGATAGTGATTGTTTTTGCACTCTCTCTCTCTGTTTCTCTGTCTCTTCCCCTCTCTCTCTTCCTCTTTCTGTCTGTCTCTGTGTGTGTGTGTGTCTGTCTGTCTCCACCCCCCTCCCCTTCTCTGTTTGTCTCTGTCTCTCTGTCTCTCTCTGTATGTCTTTCTGTGTGTGTCTCTCTCTTTCACTTTTTTCCTGACTCCATGTCTAGAATTACAATTTTGCCTATAAAATAGTATCTGAAAAATCAAGTTGTTGAGATTGAAGGAAGCTCTTGTCAAACTCTTTTAATATCACCTTAGGGATTGCATTAAGCAATGTTTTAATTACAAATTATATGTTAATTAAAGACAATCTGACACAACCCTAAATTGAGAAAACTTTTTTTATGTATTAGTGTGAGGCAGTGAAAACCTGTGTGATTGATAAGGGCCAGCCCCCGGGATGCATAGACGTTAAGGCTCAATTTGACTAAGAAACCAAGCATTGTTCCCCTCCCTACGCATATAAATTCTCTGCTACATAAATCTGCCCGTCAAGTTTTTGTATCTAAAACTCTATATACGTTTGAATGTTGAGTGGCTTTTATCTTGGATCAGAGTGAACAACTTATTTTATGTCTAAACATCATGACAAAATGTGAAATTTACTGTCTCCAAAGACATCAAATAACTAGCTCTGACATGGGAATCTTATCAAAATCAGCTGGATGTATACAATGAGATTATCAATTGGTGTGAAGTAAGAATCTTTGAATTGGAGTTAAAAACAAAAGCTAATGAGGATGAGACACATTGCACACAAGTGCAATGGTTTTACCCTGATCTATCTAAATGGATCATATATGCTGAAAAATAGGAGTTGTAATAAGGTATTTTCTGCCAAAGTTTAATGATGTAAAGTAGTCACTACAAGGAGGGGGTTGGGGACAAAATAATCCAGGAAATGCCTTATCCAGGAAACACTTTATCTCCTTGACAGGTGAAGAGACATGGCAGCCAAGGTCTGAACTAGTTTAGGATAGAAACCAATTTGTAAAACACTAGGAAGGATGATGTTGAAATGAAAATGAAGTCTTAAAGGCTCTTCCCTAAAAAGGAGTCTGTCACTTTTGCATATGTTAAGATCATACAATATTCCTTGATTAATATAAACACAGAAATGCCTCTTTTCAGTAGCCCTTGATTATTTACATCAATCAAGACATAAATAGGGATACTCAAGCTTGTCAAAGATGAGAGCCACTTTCATGAAGGATGTCCTGCACAAGCAGATTCTACCTGGAAGACAGTTGTAGATGAAGTGTTCCAGATGTTCCTGTTCATGAATGATATTGTGTCTGTTGCATAAACCTCAGAATATCATTGTATCCCCATGAGTAGTTTTGAGAATATCTTTATAGTCATTATAATCCACACCCAAATGCATGGAAAGTCCCTTCTGTTTAGCTATATCATGCAGTTGTGTAGTCAGTTTACCTATCCATTAAGCAGGTGGTATAGTGGATAATGTGCTGGGTGTGAATTCAGGAAGATACCTCTTTCTAAGTTCAAAATCTGCCTCATTTACATACTAGCTGTATGACCAGGGACAAATCATTTAATCCTATTTGCCTTAGTTTCTTATCTGTAAAATGAGCTGGAAAGGGAATTGGTAAACCATTCTAGTATCTTTGTCAAGAAAATCTTAAATGGAGTAATGAAGAATCAGACAGGACTAAAAAATGACTGAATAGCTATCCACCTATCTATCTGTCTGTCTATCTGTCTATCTATCTATCTATCTATCCATCAATCAATTTATCTATCTATCTTAGGCAGACATTGCAGAAGGATAATAAACTGGAGTTAGAAATAAATAGGAGGAAGACAGCATGCTAGATTGCCTTTGTAAAACTGAGGCAATTTGAATTGACTCTTTACTCAAAGGATAAAAGTAGTGTAACAGATATTTATCTGTTCATTTATACATCGATACAACATCTAAAATGCAATTATCTGTATTTGTCTATCTTACTTATGATTGGTATAGAAGATGTTCCTGAAGTTTCCTCACTCTGGATTGCTATATATGTACACAGAGTTCCTTTGTTTACTCCTCAATATAAAACAATATAAACCCCAATTTTCAGGAACTACTTCAGGTCAGTCAGCAGAATTTGTGGAGCTGAACTGGTTGGACTTCCTGGTTGGAAATCACAAGAACTACCTTGTATTCCCCACTCAAGATAAAAAAGAGGCAGATGGTTATGCCAATTATTGGAACATGACCTCACTGTATCCTTTTTTGTTTTTTGATATTAATAAATGACAAGAAAGAAGCTTTCTGTGAGCATGGGTTATATCCCTCTTCCTTAATTTCAAAATGTTACAAAATCTCAAATACCTTAAAACACAAAACCCAGGCTCTTTTAATGTCAATGTTCTCCAATTCTGGATTATTGTGAATCAAGGAGCATCATCTCTGGAGATTCCAAGTTGTGGGTGACTTAAAAGACAAAGGAAAAATGATGTATGGGATTAACTACAGTCTGACATATTTTCCAATAATGACTATATATAAGATGCAGCAAAAGGAGTCCTGTTCAGGAAGCATATGATCAGAAACATGTATGGGTTTGTCATGTAGTCAGATTGAGGGATAACCAGTTTATGGGTAGACAAAACAAGTCCTGTTTTGGTAGTCATGCTTATTATTATTTTTACGACTAAGAATCTCATTATATTAAAAAAAGATTCTAGAGAAGATCTTTGGGAAATCATTGACCAAAAATTGAATAAAATAACAGAAGCCACAACAACAAACATTTGATGTACTCTATGTTGTAAGCCAAAAGTGAAACATTTCCTGCCTTCAAGAGACTATTCTAATCAACATTCATTGGATCATAGACTTAAAACTAAAAGAGACCTCAGAGGCTCACTGGTCCAATCCCCTTATTTTATAAGATGATGAAACTGAGATCCAGAGTGGTTAAAGTGGAATGCTAAGGTCACATGGGTCATAAATCATGGAGACAAGATCCAAGCCAATGTATCCTTTGGCTCCAAATCCATCTGCCACCTGGATTCCACTAATGATACCTACATCACTGAAATTGTGGGTCTGATAAATACTAAAATAACAGGACTTATTCCTGGTGTCCAAAAACTATAAAAATCAGTCCATTTCAGACCTACTTTATCGAAAAAGCAAACCAAAAAAAAAAAAAAAAAATTACCTTGAGTTTCATAGAGAAGGGTATCTCAATTCCTGTCTGCTTTATTCTGTTCTGTAGGCTTCTGTGCACTTATGATTTGTTTCATCAGGACTCTACCAATACCCATGAATGGCCTGAAGCACATATAGCTTAGGCCACCCACAGAGGAAGGCGTTTAGGGGTATATCAAGTCCAATGGATCAAACCCAAGTATGTGGTCTAAAAACATTAAGGATTTCATTAGCTAACAGCTTCCCAAAGTATATAGTTTGCACCAAAGGAAACTTAATTAATGAGAAAATTTGACTTTTTAATCAAAGATATTTATATGGGTGGCTGTTTTGTCATAAAGCACTTCTACGAAGAATAACTATTCAATTTTCCATAGCCTCTCCTGCAAATCAGATGAGTCCCATCACAAAAGAAATAAGGGAACAATACTAGAAAATATAACTGTCTTCTGTATGAAGATTCTTAATGACTCTATGAATTGACTATGTAGCAATCCTGAGGTAAGATCTGCCATTATTCTGCCACATACCCTTTTTGTTATTCTATACTTAATTCCATTATGCTACTCTACATCAATCAATTTCTCTAAGTTTTAATATTCACTAGTTTAAAGACATTCTAAAATAGTACTCTATTCTGGTCAGCCTGTGCCTTCATAAACGGCAGAGTAATAAACACAGAATATGAAGGTTGTAAAGGTGGTCCTGAGGTTACCTTGCTCCAGTTTCACTAAAATCAATCTAGGAAGGATTTTTTTCCCCTTTACTATTTCAAAAGAAATCCACAGATGGCAATTTCATAATCTCCTTTGGTAATCCATTTCAACCTCTACTGTTAAAAAGTTATTCCTGGTGTCTGTATATGTAACTACATGGATTTAGCCAGTATGCAGCATGTAGTGAGTCTACTTTTCAGTTTTTATTAACATTCTTACTTGCCCACAACCCACTTCCTTTCAGACCCTGAGCCCATGGGCCTATGCTAATTTTCATGGCTCCTAGAATACCACTAGGTGAACACACCCTGTGTGCTCTATAAATATTAATAGTTGTTGATGCAAGGATGTGATAAATGTCCCTAGGTTAATTCTGGCAAGAATCACAGGAAAGTCATTCCTTGTTGGATGCCTGAGGCCATAGAATTCCTTCCTTTCCAAACTTAGTCAACTAAGCCTGTAAACTCTCAATTATTAGAGTTTTACACAGTGATTGGGACTTGTACTGTTTTGATTTTCTGAGCTTCTGGAATTGTAATCTTTATATTCCTACTATTTTGTTTTAGAAAAAATTCTGATTTAATTTACTTAATCGCCATCCAAAGGGTCTCAAGAGTCACGTAACACATATTTACTTACCTTACAAAACTGTATATAGTATAAGATAATAGAAAATATGGAATCTTCTTTATTGGGTTACTCAGTCACTTAGATCAAAACCAGTCTAGATTACAAGTGCATGATATAGATCTATAAATGGAGTTGAATGGCTTAGTTTTAAAGGATGTATAATCTAAGTCAATTTGATCTTCTCATGTCCTGTGTATACTTTTTTTTAGGATAAACAAGCATTGCCGGGTATTGAAATGTGCCCTGATCTGAAAGAAGACCAATATTCTCTAAGTCAGCAACTCTAAGTATGATTCATAGACTTCACTGGGTCTTGAGACCCTTCTAGACTTTTGTGATATCAAAATAATTTTCCAAATAACACTAAGATACTCTGCTTATTTAAAATACTTCTACCTTATCCAACAATATACCCATGTGAGTGATATTTTCTTCATATACTTTAACCAAAACAATATATTGCAAGATTATGAATACAGAAGATATTAGAATCCATCTGTCTTCTATTAAGCCAATAAAGAAATTTGCAAAAATATGTAAAATTATACCACTCACTAAGCTAATTTGTTTTGGAAAATAAAATTATTTTGCATAAAAATGTCATTAATATTAACATATAATGAGGTCATTATTATTTTAAATGTATTGTTGTTGTTTAGTCCTTTAATACTATCCTCATCTTTGTGATCTGTGGACTATGGCACATCAATATTGTTAATGGCATTTTCTTGGCAAGCATACTGGAGTGACTTGCCATTTCCCTCTCCAATAGGTTAAGACCAACAGGTTAAGTGACTAACACAGGGTCACAGCTACTAAGTGTCTGAGGACAGATGTGACCTCAGGTCTTTCTGAATCCAGGTCTATCCACAATGAATTCATAACTAAATATTTTAAAAATAATCTATATAAACAAAAACTCTTTTGAGTTTTAAAATAATTTTTAAGAGTGTAAAGAGGACTAAAAATGTTTCGGAACATCTTTTTTAGGTCAGTTTGGCATCTTTAGTCAGCTTGTAGCTAAATGTATAATATCCAAAATTAATTTTAAATAAAATATGACAAAATAATTGGTTACTATAAGTTCTGAATCAAATTTGCTATTTTAATTTTTATTTACAAATCATAACAACCTTTTCTATGCAATCACTGACAAACGTGATGTCAGTGTAACGTACCCAAAAGCTGAATGCTCAGAAAAATGGCAAAAGTGCAAGAAAGCATCTTCTTACTGAAATATACCCTTTTCTAAGTCTTATACATTATTATACCTATATGAAGAAAATCACACAGTTTTTGTGGCTTCTCTTATTCCTAGCCATTTATTTGTATGAATTTATAATAATAGATAGTAAGAGTGAGGAAACAACACTAATTTTAAAAAAAGATTGTAAATAAAGATTCTTTCCATATTATCTTGAAAATAGCTATAGGTCCCTGGCTATAAAATAAACAAATAAATCAATAAAACTTCTGTTATTGATCACATATAATGTGATCCTTGAAAAATATTATTTAAAAATCTTGGTTTTCTTTGTTTTTTCTTCTGCCATTGACTCTGAAGTAACTTATTTCCCCAAACATTTGACAAATATATCTAAGTTTTTCCATGGTATCTATCATGGTGATATATAGGTACTCTGAACAAAGTATTAGACTATAAACATAATGAATGAAGGAAAATGAGAAACTCATTCTTTGACACTTCTCAGTTAGAGCCATGTCAAGCAATTATGGGTTAGAGGGAATTGTATAAGGTCACTGCATTTAGTTTATAGAGCTGTAATTGACAATTGTAATTGTCTGGCTCTTAAATAAATTAAATTTCTTCTTAAATATTGTGATCCTGGGAGAGCAAGGGAAAGAGAATAAGAGAGAGACAGAGACAGAGACAGAGAGAGACACAGACAGAGACAGAGACAGAGAAAGCAAGCATGAGAGAGAATGCCCTAGCATTAGAGAGTTCTATAATTTTCATGAGGTTAAATCCTCCAATCTAAAAGAAGTTCCAATACCATGTATTTCCAGCTTAACCCTGAGTAGGGAGAACAGCTGCATTTCTTTTAGAGTGGAGGTCATAAGAATATGATGGAAAGGTTGAAAGAGCAGGCTTATCATGAAAGGTTAAAAGAACTGGGATTATTTAGTCTAGAGAATAAAAGGGTGAGGAATAGCTTTACAATGCTTGGCAAGTATATGAATATTATTTGTTCTGAGCCGTTCTCTCCCTCTCCACTGAAAACAGAACAAGAAGAAATGAATGTATATAATATGTTAGCATTAGGAGTTAGATTTGATATAAGGAAGAACTTTCAACAGTGAAGGCCGATAAACCCTGAAAGATATTACTAAATGAGACTGTGGAATCCTCTTTTCAAAAAGTCTTTTGAACTAGGATGGGTCTATTGGGAACCATTTGAGCTTTGTACTTTCTGAAAACAGGGAGGTAGACAAAATGTTACCACAAAGCCTATTCTATCTCTGTAAATCAATGACCTAATAATAATAACAATAGCTAGCACTTATATACCACTTTAGAGGTTGTAAAGCAATTTATAAATATCATCTTATATTATTCTCACAATAATCCTCATATTTCAAGTGTTATTCTCTTAAGTGTACAAATGAGAAACCTGAGGCAGATGGATGTTAAGTGTCACAAGAGTCACATAGCTAATAAATAGTTGAGGCTGGATTTGAACTCATAAGTTCCTGATTCCAGGTCTAATATTCCAACCAAATTGTTACCTATTTGCCTTTGAACTGACTTTATAAAAGTTCTGGAGATAGGTCCAGTCTGAAACTACTCATGGACTGAACTAAATGAATAAAATAGGATCTTTATAACAGTTTTTAGATTCTATATTGAACTGCTTACATGACACATACTTGAGTGTGAGGTATTTTCCTGTAATTCTTTTGCTAATGGCATGAGCAGAAAATTGTGAATAAATCAATGAGATGGTAATTGGAAATAAGTGGGGGTAACTATTCTTTGTTTTTCCTTAGAATAATGGAATAATTTGGATTTAAAAGTTGTAGTATTATAATTTAAGTGAATGATTAAAACAAAGGAGGGGCCATATATTTGCATCTATAAACAAAGAAACAAAAAGGTCAACTTTTTAAAAAACAGATTAGACAAGGATATTTGGACCAAGAATAGATCAGATTTATTGACTGGTTAGAGGAGGAAATATGGACTGATAGAGTATATAGACTTCTTAGGAGAGCAGGCAAAAGCCATTAAGCAAAAAAAAAAAAAAAAAAAAAAAAAAAAAAAAATAGATTTTCATAAAAATTTCATAAAACAAGTAAAGAGAGAAGACAAAAAAAAACTATTTAAAGATGACTTCTATCTGCATTGGAGCTAATTTTTTGTCCAACTTTTAAATTGGATGGCATCCATAACATATTCATAGCCTGAAATGGCTGTAATTGTATAGTCTTCTTACGCCTTACCACAATCACAAATTTTGTCATCCAAACATTTTGTTGACCTTCTTGTTTTTCCTCAAATAAAACTCTGTGTCCAGATTCCAAGATTTTTTTACTTTCTTTCCCCCTAGTTTGGAGTTCTCCTTACATCTGCTATTGGCTTCACTGGCTTCTTCCAAGTACCACCTAAAACTTTTTCATAAAACCTTTCTCAAGTCTTCTTTAATTTTAGTGCCTTCCCTTTGGGATTATTTCTAATTTAATATGTATCTGATTTATGCATAATTGTTTTCATGTTGTCTTCTCCATTAGTTTTTTGAGAGAAAAGTCTGTCTCTTACTTTTCTTTGCATCCTCAGCACTTAGTATAGGGTCTAGTACATAAAAAATACTTTATAGATGCTTATTCACTGACCAAGAGGAAAAATGGGCTAAATGTGCATAGCTGGTATGACAAACCTGGAAAGAGCTGAGGTAGTAGAAATAATGGAATGGGAGGGTTATGTATCTGAAACTATAAAGAAAGAAAGAAATTCCATACTATTCACATGGTTAGTTTTTCTCACAAGGTAATTTGCCACTTTCTTTCATAGAGTAAAATGAGGAGAAGGGTGGGAGAAAGCATGGTATCTGGGGTCAGAAGACATGGAGTATAATCTGGATGATTACTTTTTACAATTATATGATTTAGGGTAGACCACTTATGTTTTTTTGCACTTCAGTTTTCTTCTCTGAAAAAGAGAGGTGATATTCATAGAATCATACATAGATGTAGAGCTGGAGGGGACCTCATAAGCCATCTAGTCCAATGCCCTTAATTTGAAAGTATGAAAACAGACCAAGAGAGTTTAAGGGACTTGCCTAAGATCACCCAGATAGTAATAAATAGAGACAGGATTCAAACCTAAGGCTCCAGGCTTTAAATTCAGAGCTCCTTCTACTAAATAAAATGTTTTCTTTGAGAATGATTATTAGCATAATTATTCATACTAACTCATCTCATAGGGTTGTTGTGAAGAAAAAAAATGATGGAGGTAAATTATTTTGTTACTATAAAGAACTACATAAATGTGGATTATTATTAATAATTTATCTACTACAATGGCTATCTGTATTAGATCATTAGAGTTTATATCTACAGAGTTGGATCACAATAAGAAAATTGAATTTGGGATCCCCAGACTGATAATACAGTTTAATTTGGGGAAAGACAAATCTTCATAGATTAATTTCAGGATACTTCTTCAACTCACCAATTTAATAATGGTGAAATGGTTATAAAGGCACATATAATGTAATGAAAAAAAAAAAAAAACTCCACCAAGATAGAGGAAACAAAAAAGCTTTTGCAGATGGATCCAAATTATGCACTGAGAAGAAATTAGGTTTTTCAAATGTAATAAACAGTCTTGAGGCCTTTTGGTAAATAGCCATTATTTTTATCTATTGTATCTCTGCCACTTATTCTTTTTTGTTGTATTGTGAAAGGGGGTCTCAATTTTTGACTGTCTAATTAGCTAGTTAGAACATTTTGTGACCAGAAATGTTTCAATATGAGCCTAGGATTAATAGATTGCACTATGGTTAGGAGCATCTCTACTTTTGCAAATGTAGAAGAAATTATTCCTCACTCTGTGGCAGATATTCTCTTTTTTAGCACTTGCTGAGAGTAGTTATTATAGGTGTTAGAGAACTTGAAGTGAATTGAGGGGGTAGAATAGTCTTAAGTAAGGAAGCTTCCATCTGGATCTACAAGGAAGGTCTTGAATGTGCTAATGAATTCGTGAATCTCTACAGGTTTTCCTTGTCCAGAAATATCCTTCCAATCACACTTCCTTCAGCAAGGGTGCCAAACTTCAGTAGATATTCAGGGAGTTGAGGTATAGCTAATGATGAGAAGATGTGTAAATTCCTTGAGGGTTGAAATGATATGGCCAGGGAAAGACAAGTGAGTCCCAAATCACAATACAAGTGTGTGGCAGCATGACAGGTAAACTATTGGGGATATGCCACACCACATTCAAAAAGTATAGGGGGAATAGGTATCTTTAGCCACAGGCACCTCTCCTATTTTTAGTTGACAGATTGATAAAGTTGGCAATATGTGACAATTAAGCGTATATTTTCTGACTTTTAAAGAGAAAAAAAAAGATTTACTTCAATTTAGACATTTATGTATTAAAAGACATTATATAAATGGAACAATAAGGGAACGTGGCTGATTTTTTAAAAACAAATATTGCAGAACTTACATATCTAAATGATCATTGTTCTCATCAAATTAGTCACCGTAGAAAGCTACAAACTTATTCCAACAATGTTCCGATTACCAGAAACATTTTTGGAATTTCCTTTTGGAATGGTCTTCAGAGCACATGACACATTCTGTTTCATATTTATTCTCAATAGTAGCAGCTTTTTTTATTCTGTGACAGCCCAAAAGTCAGACTTAAGTAGGGTGAAAGAGGTGGCTGATCAAACTAGATTACAATTCTCAGGGCAAAGAAATGAAGTGTAGTTAAAGTGGTGAGAATAGTCATTAGAATGCTTCAACGGTCATTACAAAAGTTTCCAAAATATTCTGGACCTTTATAATACCAGTCATATAGCACATAACCTTCTATGGTAACTTCTGAAAGACAATGTTCTTTTGGATATTTAAATATTAACATTTTTATTGAATAATGATGCAGATTTTTAAAAGCTTTCATACCGAATAAAAGCAATATAGATTCTTAGAAATGAAAAGGATGTAAGAAGAACTTGAAGTGGAAGAAATCAATGTGCACTAGAACATGCTATCTTAAAATTATAGACTATTAGACTAGAGAATGACTTTAGTGGTTATCTTGTTTAAATGCCCCCCCTCCCCCAATACTAGAATTTCTTCTAAGGTAATCCAGATAAGTGATAACCTAGCACCTGCAAAAAATAGTTCCAAGAACAAAGAATTATCTTTTTCATTAGGTGGTCTATTCAGATTTTGAATTATTCTAGTAAAACACATAGTAAATGCTTGATAAAAATTTATTGACTAAGGAGGTAAAAAAGCTCTGTCATCTTAGAATATAGGGAGTCTTAAAATATTTGAAAATCATCATATCTGTCTTCCAGTCTCTATCTCTATCACCTTTTTCAAATCAAGGTTAGACATTTTCAGAAGAAGGGTGGAGAGGCATTAAGGTATAATGACTTGAAATTACAACTTTATGGTATCTGCTATATATTCTGTATTGCCTTTCATTCATTCTAGTTTTGTGATCATGGGTAGATCATTTAATTTCTCAGTGTTCAAGGCAACTTCCATTACTTGAAGGAACTTCCAGTAATTCCAGTAAGGATCTGCATCAATGAAATCAAATATTTAGAGTAAAATCAAAAAGAAAAAAAAAAGTAATTCTCAACTATTTCACCTGTTTCTCACATGACTTGATTGTCAAATTCCTCACAGTTCTGACTTCCTTCCTCTGTGTTTGGTCCATTTTGTTAGCAGGATTAAAAAATACATTATGTTAAATGTAATAATTGGTCATGATATGATTTGTCCAGGACAAAGTATGATAGGATTATTGTTTCCTTTATTCTGCACATTATTAGACAATTAGTCAATAATATTAGACAAAAACATTAGCTTTTACTTTTGACATCACACTGTTGAGTCATATTGATAATTAAAACTCTAGATTTTTTCCTTTTTTATAGCTAAGAGAATTGTCTCCTTGTGCATTACTTTATGCAATTATTTTTAACCTAAGTGCAGGACTTTATTAATATTAAATTTAATCTTGATCATTTAGGTCTATTGTTCTAATTTGTGAAGATTAAATGAGAAAACATTTAGTAAGTACTTACTATGTGCAGTACCATGATAAGTACTGGGAAATACAAATAATAAAAAAGCAATAATAGTCCCAAATGTAAAGGAATTTACAATCTAATATATTGGAGAAAACAATGCATATGCAGAGTTCAGGGATCGGAATTGGACAGGGATGGTGAGAATGGGGCCATAAGAATTTGATTGTCAATGGTAAAATTGAATTGATCATGTTCCAGAGCTGAAGAATTTTAGGGGAGAGAATAGAAAGAAATGGGGAGTGTATACTTGGTAAAAAGTAATTAGCAAGAAGATGCCTGAGGAGCAAAGAGGAAAATGAAGTATGATTGTGTCCTGCCTGAAATAAGTTCTAATTGAGGCAGTCACCATTCACAACAGAGATGTCTCAGTGAGGAAGTTCTAGCTATGAAAAGCATTAAAACACCTATGGTATAGGGTTAGGCAGCAAGATGTTAATAAGAAGATAGCTGGGCAATAGGAAATGATTTTTTGAATGCCAATTCTTTCAGCTAATATAAATAGTTATCTCCCCTGGCTTTTGTGGCATCCACAAATTTAATAAATAGTTAATCAATGTTATTATAAAATTATAGCTAAAAAGTTGTTATTGAACAAGTAGCACTGAAGACAAAGTCCTGAAGCTTATGATAATAATAAAAACTTTCCTACAATTTATTATTATTCTATTAATCAAAACTTTTTGGGTAGAGTCATTCAATCACCATTAATTTAGTACTACCATCTAGTTTATATTTCTTAATCTTACCTACAAGGTTATTATGGATTTTTTTTGCATTGTTGAGTGCTTCCATGAATTCTACTTTATATTATTTTTATTTAATTTTCCTTATCACTAATATAGTCATTTTTTTATAAAAAAGGAAATAAAGCAAACTTACCATGACTTCTTTCTTGTAAATATGGGTTAGTCCCTTGTGACAATCAATGTTATTTTATAAAATTTTAAAAACTATCTAATTTTTTTTTCAGAGATTCTTAATTAAACATCTTTCTTTATAGTATCCATCATTAAACAAACAAACAAACAAACTGATACATTTGCCTATCTTTACCTGTGGTGATATCTGAAATGTAACTCTTCAGAACTTGGATTATTTAAGTCTTCTCATTGTATCTCTTTACCTGTCTTTCTCTTTAATTCTTTTCTTTTAAAGGTTTAATAAAATATAATTTTTATATTACTTTAAATTCCAAATATATCCTGTTTAATCACCTCCCCATAAGAATTTAAAATAAAATATCAGATATTTTTTCATATCTATTCTTAGTAGAGACTTCCAATTCAAAAAAAAAGGTAAAACATGAGCACAAAAAATAAATTAGATAATTTTGATTATATGAAATTGAAAAGCATTTGCATAAATAAAAGCAATGTGAACAGAAAAAAGATTGTTAATTCTGAAAAAAAAAACCCTATATATTTGTATCAAATATCTATGCTAATAGGAGAACAGGAAATAGAACTACAACAATGATGATGATAATAATGACTTGTATATATATATATATATATATATATATATATATAATATATATATATATATATATATATATATATATATACTAATAATAGACATATAAACAAAAAAAGCATTCTCCTCATACCTAGAAAGTTAGCGAAGATGATAAAAGATGGAAATAATCATACCTAGAGGAATTGTGAGAGCACAAGTAGACTAACACAATGAGAATTCTCAAATGGTCCAACCACTTTGGAAAAAAAAATAATTATGCTAAGAAAATTATTCAAAATGTCCATGCTTTTAACACTGAGATTTCACTATGATAAAGATTAAAAGAAGAGGGTGGAGTCAAGATGGCAGAGTGAAGCTAAGGAGTTGCTTCATTTCTCCAATTTTCCCTCAAAAATCACATGAAACCAAGCCTCTGAACAGAGTTTGACAGAAGAAAACTACTCTCCAGTTCAGGATGGATTGGAAAAACTTCAAGAAAGGTCAGTCTCACAGGGGTGAAAAGGATGTTCAACCCAGCTCAGACAGAATCTGGAAAAACCACTGAGAGGGTCTTAATCACAACAAATCAACAACTGAAACTCTCAGTCCTGCCTTAGTAAAGGAGTAGATCAGTGGGGATCTCTAGACCCAACTCAGAAGGCAAACTCTGGGAAACTAGGCTGTTTCCTGAAAAGAGTGGGCAAAGCTACCCTCTACAAATAAAAGGGGCTCCTGTGCTCATAGCTAAGGCTCAGATGCTGGAAAGTTTGGGGAAGTGCCCCTTTTACTCAAGGAACAGAGTTAGACCATAAAAGTAAAAAAAAAAAAAAAAAAAAAAAGAAAAAGAAAAAGAAAAAGAAAAAGAAAAAAATTACCAAAAGAAAAGGAAAAAAATTAGCAAGAAACAGAAAAGAACCTTGACCATAGAAAGCTAATATGGTAACAGGGAGGACCAAAATGTCAGTTCAGAAGAGGACAAAATCTCATCAGATGAGATCTCAAAGAATGATATGAATTGGTCTCAAATCCAAAGAAGCTTCTTGGAAAGGTTTATGAAAGACTTTAAAAGGCAAATAAAAAAAGATAGAAGAAAAAATGAGAAAAGAAATGAAAGGCATGCAAAAGAATCAATACCTTGGAAAAGAAAAGCAAATTCCTTAAAAAATACAATTGGCCAAATGAAAAAAAAATCACTGAAGAAAACAATTCTTTCAAAAGTAGAATTAACCAAATGGGAAAAAAATATACAAAAACTATTTGAAGAAAATCACACATTAAAAACTAGGATGGGGCAAATAGAAGCTAATGATTCTTTGAGACATCAAGAATCAGTCAAACTAAAAAGAATGAAAAAAAATGGAAGAAAATATGAAATACCTCATTGGAAAAATAGCCAACTTGGAAAAATAGGCCTAGGAGAGACAGTTTAAAAATTATTGGTCTACCTGAAGACCATGATCAGTCAATCCATAAATTAATAAATTTTTAATAAAAGAGTCTGAATAACATTTTAAAGAGATTATGAAGTAAAAGAAAGTGAGGGGGAAATACTCATTGAAAGAATACATCAATCATCTTTGGAAAGAGATCCCACAAGGAAAACTCCAAGGCACATTGTTGCAAAACTCCAGACCTATAATCTTAAGATAGAAATGTTGCAAGCTGCTAAACAACATATCAATTCAAATATCAAGGAGCATCAGTCAGAATTATCCAGGATCTGGCAGCTTCTATAATCAGGGTCAGAGGATCTCTCCTATATTCTGAAAGGCAAAGGACTTAGGGTTGACCTGTATTAACTACTCAACTAGACTCAATATCATTGCTCAGGGAAAGAGGTAGATTCTTCAAGGAAATAAGAAACTTTCTATTATTTCTGTTGGAAAAAAAAAACAGAACTAAACAGAAAATTTAATCTATAAACACAGGATTCAAGAGAAGCATAGAAAGGTAAATAGAGGAGAAATATACACTATTTAGAAATTAAAATCTTTATATCCCTACATGGGAAAATGATATCTATAACTCTTGAGAATTGTATCTATTACTGGAACAGTCAGAGGGGGACATCACATGGGCTGAGGGTACGGTTGTGAATACACTCTGATATGATGATATTAAAGAAAAAGACATTTAAGGGGTGGAAAAAGGTTTATACTGAAAGAAGAGAAAAGGGGAGATATAATGGGACAAAACCCCCACACACAAAAGACCTATTATAATTGAGGGAAAGAAGAGAGGGGGATGGGCTTTGTCTAAAGCTTGATCTTATCAGTTTTGGTTCAAATAAGGAATAACTTAATCATTCAGTTGGGTGTAGAAATTATCTAATCCTATAAAGAAGTTGGACAAGAAAGAAGAAAGAAAAGAGAGGGTATGAGTAGAAGGGAAAACAGAAATACTAGGGGAAAAAAGATAAAAGAAGGGGGCAGCTAGGATAGAAGATAAGATAGTGGATGAGGTGGGTGAAAAAATGCAACACTATTAAGAGAAGAGGTCGAAGTGATAAAAGGTAAAGTGGGGTGTTTCAACCTTCCCCCCCAAAACAAAACACTGCTAAGGACAGGATGGAAAAAGAAAACAAGGGGGAAAAACAGGATGGAGGAAAATACAGAACTAGTAATAATAACTGAATATGAATAGGATGAACTCTCATAAAATGGAAGCAAAAAATAGAATCCTATAATGTGTTGTTTATAAGAAACACATTTGACACAGAGAGACATATCTCTCTTTACATATAAAGGTAAAATGTTGGAATAGACTTTATTATGCTTCAGATGAAGTTAAAAAAAGCAAGGGTAGCAATTCTGATCTCAGATAAAAAAAATTAAAAGAGAGAACTAAGGAAAGTACAGCTTGATAAAGAGTACCATAAATAATGAGGTAGTAACAGTATAAAATGTATATACATCAAGTAGTAGAGCATAGAGATTCCTAGAGAATATATTAAGCCAGTTACAGAAAGTAATAGATAGCAAAATTGTATTAGTGGGTGACTTCAAACTTCTGCTCTCAGAATCAGACAAATCTAACCAGAAAATAAACAAGAAAGAAATTAGGGAGGTTAACTGGATCATAGACAATGATAGACCTTGGGAGAAAATTGAATAGAGACAGAAATGAATACACCTTTTTCTTGGTATTACATGGCATCTACACAAAAATTGACCATATCTTAGGGCATAAAATTCACAATCAAATGGAGAAATAGTAAGTGCTTCCTTTTCAGACTATGATGCAATGAAAATTATTTCACTAAAGGGTCAGGAAAAGATAGACTAAAAATCAATTGGCAATTATATAATATAATTCTAAAAAATTAATGGGTCAAACAACAAATCACAGAAACCATCCATAATTTATCCAAGAGAATGACAATAATGAGATAATATACCAAAACCTATGGATGCAGACAAAGCAGTTCTTAGGGAAATTTTATATCTCTAAATAGCTACATGAATAAAATAAAGAGAACAATGAATTGGGCATGCAGTGAAAAACCTAGAAAAAGAATAAATAAGAAACCTACAATTAAATATCAAATTAGAAATTCTGAAACTCAAAGAAGAGATTAATAAAATTGAAACTAAGAAAATCATTGAACTAATTAATCAAACTAAGAGTTGAGTTTATGAAAAAACAACAACAACAACAAAGATAAACCTTTGGTTAATTTGATTAGAAAAAAGAAAGAAAAAACTTAAATCACCGGCATCAAAAGTGAAAAGGCTGAACTTACCAACAATGAAAAAGAAATTAAAGCAATAAATAGGAGCTATTTTGTCCAGTTCTATGGCAGCAAATCTGATAATCTAACTGAAATAGATGAATATTTACAAAAATATAAATTGCCCAGATTAACAAAAGAGGAAGCAAATTACTTAAAAATTCCATTTTAGAAAAAGAAATTAAACAAGATATTAATGACCTGTCTAAGAAAAAATCTACAGGGCCAGATGGATTCACAAGTAAATTCTACCAAACATTTAAAGAACAATTAATTCCAATATTAGTAAACTATTGGGAAAAATAGGTAAAGAAGAAGTCCTGCCAAATTCTTTCTATGACACAAATATGGTACTGATACCTAAACCAGGAAGAGCCAAAACAGAAAAAGAAAATTACAGACCAGTCTCCCTAATGAATATTGATGCAAAAATTTTAATGAAATATCAACAAACTTATTAGCAGGATAAAACACTATGACCAAGTTGGATTTATATAAGGAATAAGGGTTGGTTTCATATCAGGAAAACTATCACCATAATTGATTATATCAATATCAAAACCAACACAAACCATATGATAATGTCAATAGATGCAAGAAAATCTTTTGACAAACACAACACCTATTCCTATTAAAATACTAGAGAACATAGGGATAAAGGGAGTTTTCCTTAAAAAATAAGCAGTATCTATCTAAAACCAACAGCAAGCATTATTTGTAATGGAGAAAAGCTGGATGCATTCTCAATAAGGTCAAGGGTGAAACAAGGATATTCATTATCACCACTATTATTCAACATTGTACTAGAAATGTTGGCTTTAGTAATCAGAAAAAAAAAATAAACGTATTAGAATAGACAATGAGGAAATAAAACTTTTCATTCTTTGCAAATGTTATGATAATATACTTAAGAATCCTAGAAAAAACATTGAAAACCTACTGGAAACAATAGCTTTAGCAAAATTGCAGGATGTAAAATAAACCCATACATATTATCTGTATTTCTCTACATTACTGACAAAGTCCATCAGCGAGGAATAGAAAGAGAAATACCATTTAAGATAATTGTAAGCAAAATAAAATATTTGGGTATCTATCTGCCAAGACAAACCCAGAAACTATATGAACACAATTAAAAAACACTTCTCACGCAGATAAAGTCAGATCTAAGCAATTGGATAATTATCAATTACTCATGGATAGGCCAAGCTAATATAATAAAAATGATAATTTTACCTAAATTTGTTTTGATTGTTCAGTGCCATAAATATTAAACTGCAAATTTTTTATAGAACTGAAAAAAATAATAACAAACTCATCTGGAAGAAGAAAAAGAACAAGGGAATTAATGAAAAAAAATCAAGGAGAATGGCTTAGCAGTACCAAACCTAAAACAGCAATCAGCAAAACCATTTGGTACTGGCTAAGAAATAGAATGGTGGATCAATGGAATAGGTTAGGTTCACCGGACGAAATAAAGCCGATAGCAATCTAGTATTTGATAAACTGCCAAACTCCAGCTTCTGGGATTTACTCACTAATTGACAAAAATAGGTGGGAAAACTGGAAAATAATATGTTAGAAACTTGGCATAGACCTACATCTCACAGTTCATAACAAAATAAGGTTAAACTAGATACATGATTTAGGCATAAAGAATGATACCATAAACAAATTAGTAGAACAAAGGATAATTTACCTATCAGATCTTTGGAGAAGGTAGGAACTTATGACCAAAGAAGAACTAAAGAACATTATGAAAGGCAAAATGGACAACCTTGATTACATTAAATTAAAAATGTTTTGCAAAAAACAAAAAACAAAAACAAAAATCTGAAACAAGATTAAAAGGGAAGGAGAAAGCTGGGGAAAAAATCTTTACAGCCAGTGTTTCTGATAAAGGTCTCATTTCTAAAATATGTAAAGAACTGTGCTAAGTTTATAAGCATACTTGTCTTCCTCAATTGATAAATGGTCAAAGGATATGAATAGACAATTTTCAGATGATGAAATTAAAGCATCTATAATCATGTGAAAAATAGCTCTAAATTACTATAGATTACAGAAATGCAAATTAAAGCAACTCTGAGGTGCCACCTCACATCTCTTAGATTGGCTTAGATGACAGGAAAAGATAAAACATAAATAATAAAATAATGATAAAAGAAAATGGCAAATGGAAGGTATGTGGAAAAACTGGGACATCAATGCATTGTTGATGGAGTTGTGAACTGATCCAACCATTCTGGAGAGCAATTTGGAACTATGCCCAAAGGGCTATCTAACTGTGAATACCCTATCACCCAGCAGTGCCACTACTTGATCTATATTTTAATGAAATTGTAAAGAAGGAAAAAAGATCTATATGTGCAAAAATGTTTGTAGCAGCTCTTTTTGTAGTAGCAAATAACTGAAAATGAGGAGAAGCCCATTAATTGGAAATGGCTGAATAAGGTGTGGTATATGAAGGTGATGGAATATTATTGTTCTATTTTTAAAAAATGATGAACAATCTGATTTTAGAAAGGTCTGGAAAGTTTACATGAACTGATACTGAGTGAAACAAGCAGAACCAGGAATATACTTTACATAATAATAGCAAGGATATGTGATGATCAATTCTGAAAGACTTGGTTCTTCTTAGTAGTTCAGTGATCCAAGGTAATCTCAATAGACTTTGGGCAGAAAATGCATCTGCAGAAAAGAATAATGAAAAAGAATTATGGAGCTTTAATGTAAATCAATACATACTATGTACACTTCTTTTTTTCTGTTTTTTTCTTTTCCCTTTTGTGATGATTTTTCTCTCCCAAAAGCAATGAGTATTAAAATAAACAAATTAATTAAAAATTTTTAAAAATCAAGAAAATCAATTCACAAAACCAACACATTCACAAAATATGATTGCATATGCAATATTTCATACCCCTTGTTTCTCACTTCAGCAGAAAAAAGAGAGAAAAGTATATTGTCTCACGCGCTACATTTTATATTATCATTATAATCACACAATAGTGAAATTTATTTTTTTTTCATTTCCCTTGTTTTTATCAATATGTATTTTTTCTGATTCTTTTTTTATTTTGTTCATTCATTCATAAAAGTACGTTTAGGATCATCTGATGGAGCATGCTTGGAGTATATCTTACAGGAACTTTGGGACCTATTTTCAGTTATAAGAGAACCCATTTTTTTTTTTTAATTGATGTTTTGATAGGTCAGATAACGAGAGGTTTCTTGATCATAACCCTTGCGTATGGCAATTGAAAAGAGTTGGGATATTGTGGCAGTTAAAAGAAGACATGGCTTTTGTACGGATCTTTTGTTTTGCTTTCTCTGTGACAAATACTATGTTCTATCCGTAGATTCTCTTAGCGCAACTTCCATATGATTCATATATCTAACTTGGTGAGCTTCCACTTAAGCTTATAACAAACTTCTCTACTTTGTATTCTTGAACAGGTGGTCAAGCACCAGCCTTGGAAATTATCTTTTGAATTCAAGAAGTTTAAGGGTTTAGGGTTCTTTAAGTGAAGCTATTCACAGCTGGGTAAGTTTCTTCATCAGAGATGATAACCACCATCCAATAGAGACAAGACTGTCCCACTTGACTAGTAGACGTATAGCAGGAGTTTTTGGAAGATGGTGATAAGGTGATGAATTTTGCATGATAGTGATAAGGTAAAATGTAAAATGTGGAATTAGCATTTTTGTAAACTGATATTTAATTTTTTGATGCCCAGTGGATATTATCTTTTGTAATCACTTTTATGTTGTTTTGTTCTCTATCTAACTATGGTTATGAAAATTATTTGGTGTGCTTCTAGTCTAATTTTTAAATACTGTGTCCTTCAATATTTCATTTGCATCTTCTTTTTTAAAGTCCTAGTTTATGGGTATGAAGTATTTTTCTAAATCTAATTTCTTCCAAACTATTCCCAAATATAATTTTCTCAGGTAGTTTATGGAACACTTGGCTATTGAATCATTATTTTTTGCTAGTCTTAGAATTTGGAAGATTTGAGTTTAAATGCCATCCCTGATACTAGCTGACTGATTCTGGTCAAGTTTTTTTAAAAATTTTTATGTGTCTCTCAGTCTTTTACTACTTAATCATAACTGATTTCAATCTGCTTGGTGGAGGATGTTCTCTGTCTTAGTTACTACAATCATTTTTGTAGGTGAAAGACAGATGTAGTCTTCTATATTTCTGAAAATAAATGGTTCATATGGGGAGCAAATATAGTAAAGTTTTTACTAGGAACTTTCTCATCAATTCAATTCAATTTATCCAACTTCTGTTATCTGGAAAAGAGCTCTTTCCATGTCACAAGCTATAATTTCTTTAATAAATAAATTTTCTTAAGCTTTATGTAATAGAAAGAAGTATTTTTCAAAGTGTGTGTGTGTGTGTGTGTGTGTGTACGTGCACATATGGATGTGTAAATCTAAGAAATAAAAAAAAATCTATGTGAAGACTAAAAATGAACATTATATATAAAAAACTATTCAGTGACATAGCCATAATATGAAAGGCTTAATCATGAAATTCTACACATTTTTGTACAGCAAAAACAAATTCATAGTCATAATGAATATAAGCAAATTGTTGGGTGGCAATATAGACCCATTTATTCAGTTGGGGTAGATTCATAGTTAGCTAGCCATATTATGAATATATGGTTTTTGTTGAAAATTATATCAGAAAATTCTTTGTTTTAAAACATGTTTTTTACATTTAAACATTTATTCCTCATCTGTCACAATAAAAAATTGTAATGTTGTTGCTTAGTTTTTTTTTTAACACAATATACCTTAGAGCTAAAATAATGCTTGTTTTTATATTGTCCATTATATTTTTTGAATATACTATTAAAGTTAATCTTTATCTTCCTCTAGTGGCAGTAGAAGTGTTAGTCTACTCTTGCTTCCCCCTCATCCCCATCCACCCCCTTCCCACTCATTCTAACCTTGATATTTAAACTTTCCTATAACAAAGACTATTTTGAGAAAAGACTATTTCTGTATATAGAGAATTGGGAGGAAGTTTGTATGACTGGATTGGGAATACAGGGAAACAAGATAAGTATTCCCCTGAAAATTCTTTCTTTCTTTTAGCCACATTTTCTTTCATATGCAGTGATCTAAGAAGTTTCACGTTAAGAAGCTTAGAGATTCACTTTACCTCCTACTCAATTTCTTCTTCAGTTTCCTGGAAGTCACTTGTAGCTCACTACTTCTTGATACTTTGTTGAATAGTTCTTTCCTATGTTGAACTGAAAGTTTGCCTAGTATTAGTCTGTTCAGTGAGGTAGATGGCTGAACTAAAATGAAAGTTTGTTATGCCTCTTCCACCCCCTTCTATGTGAAGAAGTAATTTCTCCAGTGAAGATTTTATAATCAGAAAAAGTCTGTAATTCTATCATTGGGTAAACTTGGAAAGTATCTGCAAATGATTAAAGTGGCAATTGGAAAAAAAAAGTCTCAACTTAGATTGCTATGATTATGGTGTACTTTTCCATAGCTCCGCCCGAACACTACATTCTAGGAGTTAGCATTAGTATTTTCACTTGTACAAGATTTAAACTCCAAAGATAGACTGAAAAAAATCCTAGAGGTGTGCCTAATCTGATCTTTCATGGTTATGCTGTCAAATTTTCAAAGCTTTCTTACATGTTTAATGAACCAACTCACATGGTGTTTAAAACGTTTTGCACCTTTTTAACAAGCCTTCACAGATATTATGAAATTGACATGATCCGTTAAGAATTAATGTAGCAATTTGACATACTCTTGAAATTTCAAGCATAGTCTAATTATTTCTCAAATAAAAAAATGAAGATTATGCAAAACCATTTCTTATTCTGTAAAAGGAGATATTTCAATGCATTATTTCAATGTGCAAGTTTTAGGTTCCTTCATAAACTTGAAGAAAGGTATTTATTTTCTTTGAGACTTTCTGTGATACTATGAGGCCTATACAAATATGTGAATAGACATTTTCTATAACTATTCATTATTTTAAATATAGAAACTACAACCGTATTGAAAATATAGAGAGCAGTATCAATAATTAAGAAATACAGTCTAGTTAGGTCATTAGATGAATGCATTCTAAGGCATTTTCTTGTGAGTAGTTGCAGAAGGCATAGCCCAAAATTAAGAGGAGAAATATTGCTAATGATTTGGTTAATGTGGTTAATTAAATGACAGAAATTATCTTGTGTATAAGTGGCATAGTGGCTAGTCAGTCAAGAAACATAACAAGTAATATTTGTCAGACACTAAGTACTGAGGATACAAATAAAAAGATAGTTTCTACTCTCAAGAAATTCACAATCTAATGGAATAAAGGTAACTTGGTATTTATATGTTATTTGTGGGTTTGGATAGAACACTGGATCTGTACTCAGAAAGGCCTGAGTTCAAATTTGACCTTAAATACTGGCTATGTAAACCTGGGCAAGTCTTATCTGTTTGCCTCAATTTTCTCATCTGAACAGATTAAGTGTCTTCTAGCCTTTTATATACTATTTCTGAATGCATATGCATGTATACATACATATATATATGTATATATATATATATATATATATATATATATATATAAATGTATGTGGGTGTATTTGTGTTTTGGTGTATGCGTGAAAAGATCAAAAAAATGTCTCTTTGCAAATCTTAAGAAGCTATATAAATGTTAGTTATTTATGTCACAAATTTTTGGTTTTAGTTACTATATATTTTTTATATTCCTCAATAATTCTATTAGTAGTAGCAGATATTTTACTCTTTACTCCCCTTTGTTCCAGTGACAACTCATTGAGGGCAGGATCTATTTTTGTCTTTTTATTCTCAGCATCTAGTACAATGCCTCATACATATTAGATGCTTATAATAAATGCTGATTGTTTGATGGAAGATAGCCAATTTATAATTGCATAATTATATATTTTTGTAATTTAAGTTTAATGTGCTATTTTTTAACCTAAATCACCTCATTTGACTTTCCTTATAGACCTAAATGAACTGAGTGATCACCAACTCTTCCTATTACTGTTTTATACAGTATAGATTTATCACTATGATTTGCCTTAGCTTTTTCTAAAAAACACTGGCTATGTTACTATTATTCTGTAGAGGCCAGAGCAGAAAAACTGAATTGTATGGTAGCATGTCCAATTTGCCTATTTTGTACAGACCTGCCTAGAGTGTAATTTCAATTTCAATCGATTCTCATATTTTCCTGAAGAAAGAAAGCTAGCACCTTTCAATAAGAATGAATTGTTCTACCTATAAGAAGTAAAGAAAAAGGGAAGGAACAAACAGGTTGAGAAAGAGTTGGTGATTCATCTGGCAATCTTCTTCACTTGCTGAAATATCTTATGGATCATACCACGGGTCTTATTATATAATTTGTTTTGATATGATCTTTTCTTTAACAAATACTTGGCAAAACATCTATCATGGGGAGAAGTCAAATCCAGGAGCATTTGAATTTATATATGATTTTTCCTAATTTTAATGAGAACGATGAAACAGACATCCATTGTCTGTACTAGGTTTTTGGAGGGGATATTTGGCTCTGTGACTCCCAGATTCTGAAAGATCAGCATTGGAGCACCCCTTTATTCCTGTGTTGTATGAGTTAACCATAAATAAACAAAGGAACACAGCTGGTATAGACCCACAAAAACAAAAGCCAGTCCTTTCTTTTCCAAACTAGATGAAAGGTATTAAAAAAATAGATAGTTCATTTTATTTTAATAGTCATGTGTCTTGGACCCTGCCGCCAAACCTTTCTTACTGATGGGGTCTCTACTTAACCGGTGTTTCTGTCATCAGCCTGACCTTGCAGCTTTCTGTAGTGCCATTATACCCTGGGTGCTGGCTTATTTTCATACAGCAGCCCCCTCTGCTTGATCCCACTTCATCTACTTCACGGACACAGACATTTGTTGGGCTTATTAGCTCAGCAGGAGCCTTATCATATTTTGTATCTGAGGCTGTTGGAGATGTCAAGAGATGGAAATGCTGTGTAGCTTTTTATCCTCCTTTCTAGCACTTTCTCCTAGAGCCCAACAGTGCATTTGGATTCAATGCTCTCCTGCTACTAGCTGCTGAGATCTCTTTAAATATGTCTAGCTTTGCCATCTGTACCAATAACACTGCAAAGGCTTAGCCATGATTAGGCTGTCAAGATTTATTAAGTTAAAAAGTATCAAAGTTTCTTGCAGCAACCCCAGACCTTTTAAGAGTCTACCTTCTTTGGAATCCCTTCCCCCCACCTCTCTCACACTACAGTCAATGTGCTTCGTTTGACCTTGACCAACATATGCACCCAGGGAACACTAATGAATTTGGGCCAATTCATCTCGGAACTCAAAATTTAATCACGCTGACATGCTAGGAAAAAGCAGACTATAATTAACTCCTAGCATTTTAGGTAATCTGTAAATTTTCATAAACTTAGTCGGATATGTATTTGTATTGCTAAAAATTCTATTTTGCTTTGAAAGATAAAATGTAAAAATAATAAATGCATTTTAAAAAAGAAGTCTAAAAAACAGATGCCTTACTAGCTAAAGGATTAAATCTTTTTTCCCCCTTCTTTTTAATTGGGAAGGGTTCCATAACACAAAATGTAATCAAATATAACAAATCTCTTGTCAGACGATGACAAAGCCACACAAGTGCATTGCAAAGACAATGCAAATCTATTTTAGCTTTTCTTTAGAAATTGGACTTTTGCAACTATTGCATTAAACAAATGTTAAACGTAAAAATAAGCATTATAAACACAAACTAAAACACTTTCAGTTACACTTTCCAACTTGATAATCTTTTCACTAGTAGACAAATTGTTATCTCTTTATGGCTTTTATTATATATTTTTTTGTATTTCATGTAGTGTGACAGAAACCTCCTGCCCCTATGAAATGAATAGGGCTGGGGTGGGGGAGGAAAGGTGCCAAGTTAATTTTTTTTTTTCTTCTGAGGCAATTGGGGTTAAGTGACTTGCCCAGGATTACACAGTTAAAAAGTGTTAAGTGTTTGTGGTCACATTTGAACACAGGTCCTCCTGACTTCAGGGCTGGTTCTCTATCCACTGAGCTACCTAGTCCCTTAAACATCTTCTTAAATACTAACCTCATTCCTATTTAATAAACCAATAAAAGCCATTTATACAAATTAGTCAGCAAAACTAAAGCTATGTGTAATTAACACTAACAAAGAATTAGAAAAACTTTTAAAGTCACAATTTTCTTTACCTTAGGTATTTAGATTTTCAGACAAATTGTATTTAGTTGTTACAAGTATATTAACAAAATCAAGAAATCCTTTAAAAACTCTTTAAATATCCCCCAAAGGGGTTATTAGAGAATCATGATAACTATAGCATTGGAAGGGACCTGGGAGGTCATCTAATTTAATTTTCATTTCACATTAAAGAAACTGAGGCATAGAGAAATTAAATGATCCTCATGAAGTCATATAGACAGAAAATAGTAGAAACAGAATTAAAACTCAGATCCTAAACCCACTATTCTTTCCATGCACCCTAGAAAAATTTCACAATGCTATTTTGTATATATAATTCATCTATCTATATCTATCTATATGTATATGTAGAAATATCTCTATATCTATATATGTATGAATGTGTGCTTATTTATATTTTAATAATATTTATAAGATAGAAATGCAAATCTAATTATTTCTTTTAAAGTAAATAAGCTTTATTTACTTATATTTTCAAATACTTGGTATTGCATTCAATATTTCAATAGGAATCTAAGCATATTTTCCATTTACTAATCCATCCATCCATTCATTCATCCAATAAACATTTACTCAAACTCTACTACATAGAAGACTCTGGATAGTACTTAGGAAAAGTAAGATTAATCAAAATGAATCAAATCCGTATCTGCGATTAATAAAAGGCTAATCTGTAAGCAAAGAAATTTTGAATTTCCTACCATATGATTTAAAAAGTAATCTTGGGAGGTGGAATGATATGGTGGAAAGAAGACTGCATTTGGTCTGAAAGGATGTGGGCTTAGTGTTTGTATGACCTCAAGCAAATAACTTGACAGCATCATAGCTTTAGAGGCAGGCAAGCATCTTACAATGCATCTAGTGTCTTATTTGATAGAAGAAGAAACTGAGACCTGATAAAGTGAAATGTTGTATGACACAGAGGTAGTAATTGGTTTTTGAACATGGGTCATCTGACTCCACATTCAGATCCCTATCACTTCTGCTTTTAGCTTCCTCATCTTTGAATGTAGTGTTTGAATTAAATGACTCCCCAAATTCCTTCTGCTCTTACCTTTGTCAGAATATCCTGTGATGCTAAAACACAGCATGACAGGATAAAATGACTTACTGGGCAATGTCCACACCAGAACTTTAGGGTGGTGGGAAGGTGAAACTAGATCCTTGAAGGCTATGCCAGCAAACTCCAAGATCCAGCAGGTTTCTAGTGTAAATGCATAGCTAGCATTTGAGTTCCAGTCTAAGAACTTTCAGAGAAGATCTCCTCCAGAGATCTGGGGCCAGGTGATGATTTTATGGCCACAACTTTTATTATTATGAAGACAATCTTTTATGGCTATAGTCTGTACTGGTTCACTGAGTACTCACATTGATAAAATTACAACTCCTTGAACTCTAAGATTTCTATAAGAAAAAAGCTAAATGCAGCAATATGAATGTGAGTATATTCTTGTTCAGTCATTTTTACTTGTCAATAGTTATGAATGTATATATATTATTGTTCAGTTATTTTTACTTGTGTATAGTTTTTTTGTGACACCATTTTGGGATTTTCTTGTCAAAGAACACTTTACCCTTTCCCTCTGCAGCTTATTTTACAGGTAAGAAACTGAGGCAAACAGCGTTGAGTGACTTATTCAAAGTCACACAGCTGGTGAGTGTCTGAAGCCAGATTTGAACTGCCAGGTTTGGCACTCTGTGCACTATGGTGCCACCTAGGGTGTGTTTATAGACATATTTATCATATTTGTATATTAATACATATATACACATATGCATATATATAATTAATCTAGATATTTATTAGGAACTATTTTTTCTAATATTTGCACACAATGTATAAATAAAACAGCAAAGGGAAGGATTTTCTTTTTTAACATTATAGAATTATAAGCAGAGGTTTTCAACTCAAGATTTAAAACTTTTATTTATTTATTTTTAATGTGATAAACATATTTCAGTGTAATTGGTTTCCTTTAGCAATGTCATATATTTTATTGTATATATTTAAAAACATAATTCTGAGAAGAGGCCCAGAGTTTTTACCAGGACACAAAAAAAGTTAAGAATCACTATTTTAGAGAGAGCTTTTATTGAGAAACATACTGTAAACTTTTCCATGTTCTGAAAAAAGTGATGCCACTGAAAGGTAAGACTTTGAAAGGAGGTTTATTTTAATGTTAATTTAAATAATTTATTCTAACAATTATGTTTCTAAATTTCTTCTTCTTCTTCTTCTTCTTTTTTTTTTTTTTGGCAAGATAGGTGGGGTTAAATGACTTGCCTGAGGTCACAGAGCTGGTAGTTGTTAAGTATCTGAGATTGGATTTGAACTTAGGTCCTCCTGAGTCTAAAGCTGCTGCACTATTCACTGTACCATCTAGCTGCTTGCCACAAGTTCTTATAATTAATATATTTTCTAAAAAAGAAAATATACATATATGTATGTATTTATATAAGTGAAATATAACATCAGAGGCTGTATAACTTCAAATGTTTTCATTCCATATCCTGAAAAGCCTTTGAGGGTAGAAATTCTCATTTTTGTTTTTGTGTCACCAGAACTAGAATATTGCTTGGCACTTAGTAGGTGCTTAAAAGTACTCGATGAATGGATTCATGGCTCATAAACTCATATATCTGGGCCTGAAAGAGATCTTAAAGGCTGTCTAGTTCAAATCCTTCATTTTACAAATGGGAAAATTGAGATACCAAGTTTTTGCCCAAGGTTACTTGGATTATACATATCATGAATCATATTTGAACTTGGCTCTTCAGCATCTAGATTTAGTGCTATTTACATTATAAAATTCAAAATCACCTCTATTTCACAGATATAATTTTTATTCATCCATAGTGTATCTAATTAGAAAAGAAGGTTTAACTCAATTAAAAAAAAATCATTATTATGTATAAAGGCAGCATTATGATTTTGTTTTAGGCTATACCAAGGAAGATATAAAATTTATTACCTTATTTTTGCAATCTCAACTCTTCCATTGGTTTGTTTAATTCAAAAAAAGCATTGAGGTGGAGTGATTTTCCTTGGAAGAATAAACAACCATTTAAAGTTATATATTCATATGTACATGTCAGTGTGTTTGTAAATGTGTTTTTATTAATCAAATCAATTATTTGGAATAAGGTAACTAAAACAAAATGACCATACAATGAAATTTCTATTTTTCAAATAGCTATATTGGTTTTGTAAATGTGCACACACACACACACACACACACACACACACACATTGATCTCTTCAAAAACCTCTTAATATTTTGGGCTTTATTTTGTTTCATCTAATGTCTTAAAGAGAGATGCAGTTATTTGACCTATTTTAAAGATAGACAAGTAAGGCACTGACATGTGACAGAACTGACCCAAGTGAATTACAGGTGGAATTCATAATAGAATGCAGAGCTGTGGATCCCAAATGCATTGTTTAACATGATTTTTAGAAAATCTTCTAAAAAACAAATGATAGTACATTAGAATCCCTTCTCTCATCATCTGTGGTGGGGTAGAGACCAATCAGAGGATCTAACTTTTGATTCCTCATTCTAATTCCCAATAGGTCATATATACTAGGTGGAAAAGCAGAAGAAATATTGGGGCATGATGAGGAATAAAATTCTCAATTAGTCATAGGTGAATGATTAATGCTCACATTATGATAATAAGTTATGATAATAGCTTATGTGTATATAGTGCTATATATGGTTCTGGGAGGGAGGAAGTGTACTGCAAGCTCTTGGAAGGCAGAGATGCTTTTCCAGTTTATTTTTATAATTCTGGTGCTAACCATAGAGCCTCAAATGTAACTGATCTTTTAATAGATTAGATTGAGTTGGATTAGAAAGTGCAAATGTGATTATTTCTATTATACAGAAGAGAAAGAAAATATTATATCTTATTAAGATCATCATTTTTATTTGCTTCCAATAAGATTGAAGTTTACTAAAACTTACAATTTAAATACAAATGGTGGATTTTTGATTCTCAGAGATTTTAATCTGTAGACAATTTTTTGCCTAAAGATTGATATTTGATTAAGTTTTCTGGGAAACCCCTGGTGATGTTGATTTCTACATAGATGAATAGACTCTTGATCCATGGCACCCATTAAGTCTCCAATTGTCAGGATGGATTTCATCTGGCTGAAAGTGATTTTCCTGGCAGTAAAATCTTTCTTGTTTTCATGGCCTAATTCCTGTGATGAGGCATGTATGACCATACTGCTCCATGGTCTTCAATTCTACAGAGGATTGCTGTCTATTTATCAGTTTTTGAGAGTTTGGTAACCTTGCTCCTGCTCCAATTTTATCCACTAGGGATTTATAGTGGTCACTCACTACTTCAAGTCCCCAGTGAAGTAGAACCTCATGTGGGATCATAAGACACGGCCAAGTGATCCAGGAAGTTGCTCAAATCACTGGACTATGTGACTGTAGACATGTAACCAAAGAATGATACAAAAACACAGACTTCAGTTTTCTTGCCTTGGATGACTTATTCTGTATACCAGTCAGTTGTGATATATAAGGTATTGAGAAGAGAAGATATGCATCATAATGCATTTTTTGTAGACTATCAAATGTGCTAATGTTTTTCAAACATGCTAAAATAATGTCTATCAAAAATAACAATATATTTAGAATCTCCTTTTCTCCTTTGCTCCTCCTTTTCTCTCTTCTCTCTTTCTTTCCATTTCTCTCTCTCTCTCTCTCTCTTCTCTCTCTCTCTCTCTCTCTCTCTCTCTCTCCATTATATATACAAATACCTACTTACATGAATACATATAAATACACACATATGTATCCACACACTAACATCACAGATTTAAAGCAGAATTTTGAGGACTAGATTCAATGAACTATAAAGGAAGTATTAAGAGATCAGCTATTTTAAAGCTGGCCTGGAGCAAAAAGCCCTCAATACCAGTAACAGTAAAACAAAAGCTGCAAAGATTTCCCTAAATTCAAAACAAAACAAAGTGAGGCAAAGAGGTCCAGTGCTTTGAAATAATGGGTTAATTACTTATTCCCCAAGATCATTCTTTGTTTTAACCTCTCTAGAGCTACAACCACTCTGTGTAAACAAGTGAAGATCTTCTTTCATATACTGTATGATTTGTTTCGTTTAAAAAACTATGTAATTATTCATAACACATTTCAATATTTGTAAGGATAAAATTTTCCAATAATCATGGAGTATATCCATTTATGATCAACCAGACTGTACTACAGAGCTCTTACAGAATTTTTGACATATGACATAAAGATACTATATTCGGAGCCCTCACAATTCAAATAGCAAAGGATCTGTGCTGATAATTTTTTTTTTTTTGAGGGACTAAAGAATGTACAATGGCTATCGACTTTTTATATGCAGGATGAATATAAGCTGGTAGATTTAAAATCCTTATTGGAAGAAAAGGGAAAGAACATCTTTATGGTTATTGGCTTTTTATACAAAGGTGGGGGGGCAGGAGAGCTACTGGGAAGAAGAGAGATAGAAATTGCTATATGGTATGTGTTTTGCGGAAAGTGTTTTGGACAAAAAATAATAAAAGGTCACAGTTCAAATTAAACTGCCAGGCAGTCTATACATGACCCACTCATTATATATTTATTGTTTCTTGACTATGGAAAAATGATGATTATCATCACGGTTTTCACCTGACTTTCAAAAATGAAGGCGCATTATCTTTTGCATTATCTAAATAGGATAGGTTATGTTCCATGCAGTCGCTAAATTTAAAATGATAGAGTGCTCCTAGAGCCAGCCTGTTCTGCCCATCTCTCTTGCAACTCTTTCTGCTGGAAAGGAAGACAAGACAGCCTCTTTGAGTTGGGCAGAAGGGAAAGCCAGCAGTCATTTCAACAATCAATGCCAGTGTCACCCTGTGAGTCAGCAACATGTATTTAATACCCTATTTGTTAGGGGATAAGTCTATTATTCCACAGCACCTTAACCCCTCTGGCCCAGTGCCAACAAAGCTGACTGTTTCCCCAAACCTGAATCTACTGGTTATATCTCTCTACCTTCTTTTAGATGGTCCATGTGGTATATGTTGCAACAGTGGGAACCATATGGTAAAAACAATGGCATATCATTTTTAAAGTTCTTTCTGACATTATACAATAGATACTTTTCAGAGATGTTTCACACCATCCAGACACATTCCTAATGAACCTTTAATGAGATAAAAAATTAAGCATGATTCCAAATGTTTGCATTATATATTTTCATCCTTTGTCACAAAGCCAAAGGAGGTGGGCTGAGGGAGGGGGAAAAAAAGGTGTTTTGTAATATGGTGCATAGATCTGACATAGAGTTCTTGATGCTCAGGGTTAAATTTAAATCTACATTGCCTGGTTACCAATCTCCACAGTTGCACCCAGGCAGGACTAGGAAAGATTGATGATTGTGATTGTGAGATTAATCCTGTAATGTTTACAAGACTCCTGAGCTGAAACCTGGTTGGTCGTATCATGCTACCCAGAGAAGGCCGCTTGGCTTGCCAGGGTAATTTCTTCTGATGCAGTAAATAACTAGGCATAATGAAAATACTCTGATGTATTCCACTGCCTGATTGATGCTCTGCATGCGATACGGTAAAAGCAGTGCACTTCCTATCACAAATTTACATATACAAACCAGCCGAAGAAGCGTGATAATGTCAGCATCCCCCAGAAGCCCTGGGATGCTACACAATTTTATAGCAGTTATGAATTACTGTTGACCTTTCTGGCCTCTTATACCAGTATGCTAGACTTGAGCATATTGAAAGTCATCAGTCTGAAGCAGTCATTCTTTACATAATTATGGCTATTTGTGTGTGTAGGGGGGAGGGGAGTGTTTCTTTTATTGTTAAGAATTAGCATTAAGCAGCAGCACTGTGGTGACTGGGTGACTGGATACTTTCTCTACTGTTTTCTACAAATTAAAAAAAAAAAAAGCAGAGAAAGTGATACTGAGGTTTCTTCAGTCTATTTTTATGAAATCTAGTAATACCAGCACAGAGGCATTAAATGATAGCTTCTATGTGTGTGCACATGGGCATGCATGCGTGTGTGTGTGTGTGTGTGTGTGTGTGTGTGCTTTAACTGGAGAAAAATGATCCTGGCAACATGAAGTAGAATTCCCCTTTCCTCCTCTACCCTGATCTCAGGCCTCAAATATAATGGGTTAAAAGGATTTTTTTTTTGTATGTGTGTGTCATTTTTCTACTATCCAAACGTAATATTCCTGTTCAGTTTTGCCTTTCTCTTAACAGGAAATATATGGTTCATGGGTATAAAAGACTCTCCAGTACAAATATAGATTAAATCTCTGAAATCATGTAGATGCCTCAGTTAAAGCTGTCCCATACTTCATACTAAATATTTGAATAATCAGGCTTTCAGAACATCACTAAAACACAGCTCCTTATTATCATTTGCATTTTAATGTCCTTAAAATTATTACACTAAGGGAAATGTTTTTGATACATTACAGCATTTCCTCTAAATGTGTGATTATGTTAATGAGTTTTCAATCAGTATCTGAGCCTGACACCCTAAGAAAATTTATGCAAAGTTCATACCCTGTCAGGGCCTTTAATCAGGACCATTTATTAGAGCCCTGCCTTCTTTGATGGTTGCTGCTGCCTTTATTAAATATACTGACTTGGCCATCTGAAGAAAAGGACAATAAAAGGTTACTGGGGATGAAAGCATGAATGCTATTTGCTCATGTTTCCTTTACAGACACTTCTTCAATAATTAAGGAAGGGCTTTCTTTGGCCTTTTAGGCTTTTGAAGTGCATATCAAACATAACAGTTCTTGTTTTTATGGAATGTTTAATGCTTACATTTAGTCTTAAACACAAGTAAACTTAGAGCTTGTGAGCAGAGGAAAAACAATTTTTTTCCCTCTAAAACACACACACACACACAATACACACATACATACACACAACTTGGTTAAACACATAGCAAATGTATTTCTGCATTTCTTTCTAAGGGAATCATTTTTACTTTAGAGGCAACAGAGAAATGATAGAACTAAAGGCAGAGGTTTGCATATTATCCATGTCTACTCTTTGCTTTCTTTCCTTATTAGTGCTGGACTTTTTTTTTTTTTTTTTCTTTTAGCTTTTCCTAATGGGGATCTTGCCTTTGCAGTGGGCTGGAGTTTATAATGAATCGTGGGTTTGACAAACCAGCTCTCAATAAGAGAAGTATATCCTGTAGCCTCTGACATTAACATTAGCGACTTTAAACAATTAGTTAATAATCTGCTTACAAATTTATTGGAGGGTTGAAATTGGCATGACTGACACCATTTTTCTGGATTCCATGCAGAGAAAAACACAGCAAACACAAGCTCCAGCTAAGTAGTATTGACAACCTGAGGTTGGGATACAAATTCAATATGAGAAAACAGACTCACTTCAATGAAATACAAATAAACAACAAATTCTGTTTTAACATGTCTAAATAGGTAGTGGGTGACTGACAGGCTTGGGTCTCATAGGAAAGCCATTAGTGGAGCACTTGATAGGAAAATGTTGGATTTGAATGCGGGTTGCCTTTCCCCTCAGGGGGTGATCTGAGTGGTGGAGTGGGGATTTTCAGGCCCCCTTTCACTCCAACATGCCTGCTGGGCTGTATCTTAGCAAATGAAATTTGTAGCTTCCCCTAATACTAACAAGTATATAACTCTATCATCAATTTAGAAGGCATACTAATTATAGGAGTACACTGATGTTCATTTTCCCATCTTACCAATCCCTTATTGCCCCCCCCCCCTCAAAAAAAATTAGAAAAGCATTTTTAATAGGGAGCAGCTGGGTCTATTCTTTGTCTAAGACCAAACAAAAGTTATTTCATTACTTCAAATTATCAATGTTTATTAATCATAAAAGATAATTCATTTTCTCCCATGGTAACTGCTAAAATGTTCATTGGGGAAAGATGGCATTACAGTAAAGATTTCACTTTATGACAATGAACTGATGAGGAAAAGTAAAGTTTCAACAATTTGAAAAGAAAAGATTTTTAAAAAATTCTCCCAAGATGTATCTTTTCCTATGTTCATCCGTTAAATATGTTTATCTTTCTATTTGAATGTACAACCTAAAGCTACTTAGCTTGTTTAATTTAACTGATTCAGATCTGTGCTTCTCTAACTAAACAATATTAGAAAGGACATGATGCTATTTAAAATCTTTTTTGATTTGTGATTTCTATCCCTATATTTCCTCCTTAATGTTAAAGGTCACAAAGTACTATTAATTGTAATTTTGAATGCAAATGTTTTAAAAATAATCCAGTTAATGGTGATTTACTCCTTGCTGAAAATCTCAAAAATAAACGCCACAGTCATTTACCTGTCCACTAATTTAAACTACTGGGCAGAAGAGCCTGTGTTTGCAGAAATTTTGATTTGTATATATACATTGCTTAGGATTGACAAATTGTAATGTTAAAAAACATTAATAGTTTTTTAACCATTTGAATTTTTCTTATGTTGCTTACCTTAATAACTAATCATCCTGTTTAGCTCACTGTTGGTATGTCCACACAAAGAAATAGCAAGACCAAATAACTAGTAATGTCTATTAGTTTTGAAAAGAAAGAATTATATAGGCTATAGCATAAAGAATATCAAAACAGCTTGTAACACAACCTTAGTGTTAGTTTTTGTTATTATCTTCAACATATTATTATGCAATATTGAATTATCATTTTACTTATTTCTGGAGCTAGGAATACATATTTCTTTAAGTTTATCAAATAAAAAAGGAATGTGATACTTCAATTCACAGGAAAAAATGCAGAGGGCATACATGAATATTAAAAAAGTGCTTACCATAAACTAATAAACCATGCTGACAAGATATATGTTTTTGGCATTAAGGCATTCATCTCTACCACTCTGAATATTTCATTTGTAACAGCCTGCATATACAGAATATTTGTATACAAGTATATGTATGGAGAACACATGTACACGCACAGTCCTCTTTTCTCTTTTCCCATATTTTAGCCTCTTATGAGTTGAACAATACGAATGAAAATCAGCTTCTGCAAAAGGCAGCAATCCCATGATTCCATCGGAGCCAATCACTTAACATATCATTCATAATACTAGCCTGTTCCCATCATCCTCGCCCTGTCAGTGGTATCTTTCTTCATTTTCGTCTGCTTCTCAGTTCCAAGAAAGTGGAACCACTGTATCATTTGCTGTCCACAACCTAAGCTGCTGATTTAAGAGATGATTTCTTATTTTCCATAATGCCCTATACAATTCTTTGATTCCAATGCAAAGCTTAACTTTGAAAATAAAAAACCCACCCTGGATAATTTAGACAGTGAAAGGGCTACACAAGATTAAAAGGATCTTTAGCTGTATATAGATTATTACTGTAGTAAGCTCATTGAAAATTTAAGTAAATGCTTTATTTTTTAAAAATAATTTAAAATAATTCAAGAATATTGCACAGCAAGTGGACAAAACTAATGATCTAAGATAACTCCAGCATAAGTAAAAGGAAATTTTTCTTATCATAAAAAAAATGACAAAAAAGAAAAGTCTCTGATGAGTAAGGGAAAAATTTAATCTCATATCTTGAAATAGACTGGTTCCTATTACTTATAACTATGCATCCTGAAATCAAATTTTTCTGTATTATTTGTATTTTTTCCTTATTATTTCCACAGTGGACAAGGATGACTCTCTGTCTTAAAACCTAATCACTAGTGCCTATTAGATTTCGGTTTCATATGTTGCTGAAGGTAGAACTGATTATCATAGCGAATGAAATACTTGTTTGGCGTATTCCCAGAGGGCAAAAAGTCATTCTTCAAGGTGATGCATCTCATTTGAGGAATACATTAACAATTGAAGGCAGTTAAAAATACATGTGAACTCCCAGAGAGGCAAATCTGAGGTTGACCACATGTATTTACTGATTGACTTTTCCCTCATTCAAGAAAGAAAACTGTGATATGGAAGGCTGATTTCTGCAACACATGAGACCTTCATTTACAACTATAATGTGGCAAGTAGATCATGGTTGTTTAAAAAATTAGAACTTATCACTCTGTATATGTTTTGGATGTTTTTTGTATCTATGAAGGTTCAAAAAAATCAGTTATAAATAAGGCCCCCAAAGCATTTAGAATCAAGTTTTTGACTTGAAATTAACCTCTCACTAAAAGATTTATGACAAAACAAAATTTAAGAGAAAATTGATTCAGTAATATAATCAGGAGTCAAAAAGTTTTCAAGAAAAAAGGCTCTAGTTGATAGAATTATTGGTAAGATGCATAGTCAGAGAATGATGAGCCCCATTGAACTAGAACACAGGTAAAAAAGGTTAAGCAGTACAGCATGACAATTGAAAGATGTTAGCACTTTTAATTTTCTTTTTAGTTTTTATGGTATTTTCCCATTTTTGTGCTTATGAGTTATAAGCACATTTGTATAAACAATTTAAAGATTAAAGCTATGATTCAAGGAAGCAAAGTTACAAAATTTAGAATAAATATTGTATCCATCCTATCCCAAATTATCTTCATTTTTCTCTGCCAAAAGTATTAACTAAAAAGCAAACCCTTCCTCCTTCCCCTCTCCATTGATTCACAAAACACTGAATACACTGCTATTCATTTCTGTTCTGGTAAACAAATTTAGGAAAATCAAGGATGTGTAAAATATATATATATATAGCTAGACAATCTCTAACCATATCTTCCTAAAGAATGGCCAAAAAACTCCACTTTTTCAAAGTGCTTTAATAAATTCTATCTCATTGTATTCACAATACTATCCTAAGAAGAAGGGCAAGGTAGGTATGATTATGTCTATTTACAGATGGAGAAAGATGCAGAGATTCTAAATGACTTGTCCAATGTCAAAGTTAGAAAGCAGCACAGTTAAGACTCAAATCCTGGATTTCTGTCTCTTAGTATACATTTCTCTATATAATATACTGACTTTTTTTTTTTTTGCTTCAGGATTTTTACATATAAAATGTTTATTCGTAAAATGACATAATTAAAGGAAAACCATAGAAACAGGAATTCACTTTTATTTTTTTTTTTTTTAAATTGTGAGCCAATTAAATGAAGGTACTGGCCTTTGTCTTTGCTCCCTTATATACTGACATGTTCATGTATTCAAATTCGATAAATGTTTATTAAATTTCTACTACTAAAAAATTTTTTTTCTGTTCTAGGTGTTGGGGAAACTAGAACACACAGGTGAAAAGGTTAAGCAGATACGTGACAGTTGAAAGACATGTCCCTTCCCTTTGAGAGCTTACATTCTCTTAAGAGAAAGGGGATATAATATGCACAAGTAAGTAAAAATAAAATATACAGATAGGGACTAAATTTGTTATTTGACTCATATAAGGATCTCTCAAACAGAAAACTTCTTAAGCTATGGATATTGGCACTTCCTCTAGTCTTAGAGATGTATCTAGACCAAGAAATTAAAGACTTTCCCACGGTTACAAAGCAGTTAAGTTTCACCAGGAAGAATTTGATGGGGTGGGGAGGGGAGAAGAAAGAATCTTTTTAGCTCTGAGGTCAGTTCTCTCTACAATATGATATGAAGAAAGAAAAAAGATGTGATGAAAGAAAGAAAAAGAAAGGTAGACAGAAAGAAATTAAAGAAGAAGAAAAAGAATTATGAAAGACAGGAGAAAGAAAAGAAAAGAAAAGAAAGCAATTAACAGAAATAAAGAAAAAAGACAGAAAGAACTTGAGAAAGACAGAAAAAGACAGAAAGCAAAAGAAAGAAAGAGAAATAAAGAAAGAAAGGGAAGAAGAATAAGAGAAAGAAAGATCAAATGTAAACATAATGGATTATGAAGTAATTTCAAAGATTTTTTAATAACTAAGGATGGGAGACAAAGAGGAGATGGGGGGGTACTGTGTACCTAATCTGTGTTTTGAAGGAAAATAGGAATTCTAGAAGCAGAAATGAGGAGAAAATGTATTGCAGAAATGAGGAACTATTTGTGCAAAGACATGAAAATAGGACATGTAATCTCACATGCAGGAAAACAGTTAGCAGACCAATTTGACAGTAGTGAAGAGTTTGTAAAAGGGAGTAATATGAAATGAGACTGGAAAGATAAGTGAAAGTTAGATAGTGGATGGGTTTCATTTGAGGATTTTCATCCTCTTATTTTTGGTATAGTAGAAAGAACATTGATCTTCAAGTTGAAAAATCTGGATTTCCCCAACTGTGCTGTACAATACTTAAATGGCTGTGTCAACTTAAGTTAGTCACAACCTCTCCAAATTGCAGTTTCTTTATGTCAAGGAGAGTCTTAATAAAGCATTGTATAAACTTTAAATTACTATAATAAATAATATAATGACAATGAATAAATAAGTATAATTAATGCATAAAATTATAAATGTGTTATTAGTAATTATAAATAACTAATAATAATATTAATACAATTAATATTGAAAAATAGAATCATTTGAATAAAAAGGATGCTATTCTACCATAGTTCCAGGTCCAACTATCTATTATTAAACTTTTTTTTAAAACCTTTATTACCATAGGGTATTCCAAAGTCCTGGTAAAAATAATACATTTTGTCCCTGGGGAAGATTCTTTTTTCATTTGCTACATAAAGTTGTAATGACTGGATATTCAGAGAAATCTTCTACCTTTACTTTCAGTTGCCTAGAAAGCACATGAAAGCTGGACAGTGATTGAAGAATATAAAGAGTGAGAAAGATAGTAGTGAACAACTTACCAAGTTTAACAGCCACTACAAATGAAAACAAGTAGCTTGACTTTCCAGTTAAATCCAGAAAATGTTTAGAATGGTAAGATTCCCTTTAAAAACACTAGAAAAAAATGTCAAAATACAAGGCACAGTTTCAGAAAAGGCATGTGAAATTTTATCTGATTTGATTTCTTTTTAAATTCCATTTAAAAAAACATTTATTCAGTTTTTTTTCTTATGAATTATTTATCTGTTTCATTAATTGAAAAGTAAACTAGCAACTAGATTATAGTATAACTTGAAACTATTTTTTTCAATAATGAGTTGTTTTATCCAGCTAGAAAACTCATTGTTACATATTTCCTAGTTTGTGCGTTTAAAAATAGTATTATTGTAATGATATGAAGAAGCTGCGTTACAAGAAATATAAAATAGCAGTAATAATAACTAACATTTATCTGGTACTTCCTATGTGCCAAGCACTATGCTAAGCACTTACTCTAGAAATATTTTTTTTAATCCTTACAAAACCTCTGGGAGGGAGATGATATTATTACAAATTTAAAAAAAGCCAACTGAAACAAACAAACATTAAGTGAAGATTCACTTGGTTTTGGATCCAGGAAGACCTGAGTTTAAGTTGCAACTCTGAGCAAAGTGGATAAGTGAACTTGAATCCCTCTTAACCCTTCAATTTCCTAAGCCAATGCTGTCAACTAAAAATAAGTATAAAACTATACATAAATTCTTACAGATTCATATTGATTTAGAAAACCTCATATTAAAATTATTTATATTCTATTGTATTTTTAATAAATTCTGTGAAATATTTCTCAATTACATTTTAATTTGATTCAGACTGCATTCAAAATCACCTCTTTTGGACTCTTTGACACTTTTGCTGCTCCCAGCTCTCTTAAAATTTCAAAGAGAAGATGCTAACCCTTATTGGAAGAGTTTCCTTATCCCTCAATTCCCTTTACTGAAATCACAGATTTAGTTCCTATTCTCTATGAATGGGAAATGTGACATGGAAGGAACATAGAATATTTGACTGGAGTTTGAATTATTTGAATGTGTTTGAATCTTATCCTTCACACTCAACTAGTGTGTGCTTGGTCATAAATTCTCTTTGTTTCAATTTCTTCTTATGTATAAAATAACTGCAATAATTAATATAATTATAAGGATTAAATGAGATAATACAATAAGATTACTTTGTAAACCTTAAAGTACTATGTAAAGGCAGATAGTTGGTACAGTTATAAGAGCGTTAAACTTGTAGTAAGAAAGATCGGAGTCCAAATCTTGCTTTATAGCCTTACCAGATGTGTAACTCTAGGCAAGGTACTTGGCTTAATATTTAGTTTTCTCATATGTAAAGTGGGGATATTAATGACAATTTTGTTGTCGTAAAATTGTTGTAAGATGATATGAGATAACACATAAAAAACTTTGCAAACCTTAAGGCTCTATATAATGCTATCTATGGTTGTTATGTAAATGTCAATTATATTATCATGAATACTAAATGTGAATGACCACAAAACTCTTCCTATTTCCAAAGAGTACTTGACTTACAAATCTCTAAGAGAAAGCACATTTCCACTCAAGTTTTCTTTGAAGAAGAATGTAAAATTATTTAAATTGCTTCTCAAAAGTGATTCAACCAAATAAAGAATTTGGGGAATTTCAACATTCAGGGATCACATTTCCTCTGCTAGAAAGAAATAATTGAGTCCTGCATTAGTTTGTCCAACAAGGGAATTTAATAGTGAGGCTGGAAGTAGCAACTCACTGTACATATTTTTCTGGAAAACTTACATTTATACTGAATAATAACAGGGTATGTTACTATTTTACAAACATTTTCCCCACAAAAATTAGTGGGATAACTAGTGTAAGTATTATTATAACCTCTTGTAGAATGAGGCAGCTTAGTCAAGTGACTTGTCTAGGCTAATGGAGGAACTAGAGAACTAGAACTCAAATTCAGGTCCTCTGAATACAATTCTAACATTTATTCAATTATACTTTATTTTACTCCTTCACTACTTGTTGTTGTTGAGGTGAGAGTTTCGGACTCTGTGATTCTGTGGACCATACTGTCCATGGAGCTTTCCTGGCAAAAAATATTAGAGTGGCTTGCAAAGTGGAATAATGTTCTGCAAACAGAAGGAAGATCATAATTGGCAAGTGTCTGAGGCTAGATTTGAACACAGATCTTCCTGACTTTAGGCCCAGTATTCTCACTACTATATACACAAGCACTTATTGTTGCTAAGTATAGTATTAAGCACTAAAGAATAAAAACAACAACAAAAAACACAAACTGTAAAAATAATTCCTTTTCCCAAGAAGCTCACAGTAAGAAACAAGTAACTATGAACATACTGAATATATTCAGACTAGATGGAAAGGAATCTCAAAAAGAAGCTATTTATGTTGAGTAGAGGCGCAGAGTAGGAAAGGCTTTGTACAGAATGTGGAGTTAGAGGAGTATTTTGAAGGAAGTCAGGGAATTTAAGAGGCAGAGGTGAGGAGAGAGAATTTCAGGCACAGGGGGATAACCAGTGTAAAGGAACAGAATAGAAAGACAAGGTGTTATTTTCCAGAATAGAAAAATGGGCTCAGGATAGTTGGATTGAAGAGAATTTGGAGGGAAATAAGTTTAAGCAGACAAGAAGTATAGGAAGGGTCTAAGATCTTAAAGACTAAATATTTGATCTTGGAAGAAATAGGGAACCCCTGGAGTTGACTGGAAAGATCATACCTTAGCTTTAGGATAATTGTTGAACAGGAAAGGATGAATTAGCGTAGAGGCAGGCTGAAGATAGGGAGATTTATATAGAGACATATTCATAAGACAAACACAAAAACTATACAATATGCAACATTTGAGGTGTGATTCCTCTTTCTGTCCCATCTTGGTCCTTTCTAGGTTCCTAGGACTTAAGAATGATAAGTAAATTTAGAAGTCACATTTTATTTTAATTGTGAAGAGAATAAGGTCAAATGAGAAGAATTTGCTTCCTCAAGGTTATACAAGGAGGAAAATGTCTGAGGTAAGATTTGAATCTTTGACTCCAAAACAAGTATGTTTCTACCAAACTACTTCTGTTCTTTAATTTTTACTTACAATAGAATGGATCACATGACAATTAGCTTGAATCAGATTTTCTTTGTTCTTTTGAAGCACTTTTGAAGCACTAACCATATCATAGGCATTATACAGCAAATAGAATTGAGTAAAAACAAAAATATCAGTAGGATATTTAGGACTTATAAGTGTAGGGTACAACCCCTTCATGTTCTTATTTTACTATTGGCTCATTTTCTTTCTCAGAATCCTTTGGGACAAGATGCACAATGAATATATTATAGTGTAAGGTTATATTTGAGGGAGAAGTGGGAAGTAATGTGATGGATGGGATGGAAGAAACTTAGCCTTGCAGATATTGACAGAATGACATTTTACTCTTCTGAATAGTACTTACTTCTAGGTAATGGGTAGGGAACTTTAGTATGTTGCTTGTCTTTTTAAAAACATTTTTTTATGCTTTGACATCTTGAGGTGGATTGATTCACCTGAGTAATTGAACAGTATAATTTGGTCTTGGTGTAATTGGTCTTCTCATGGTGTGCTTATCTGACAGGGTAGATCAATTATTAGGATGGTTCTGCCTTCTACCCACAGAGAAATAAAAAAAAAATGTAAGTTTCTTTTTGAAGATTCACATATTAGTGATACATATGATCATTTTCATCTTATACATATACAGATATATATGTATAATAGTAGTATGTGAGTAACTATTATGTAGTAGGAAGGTCACTGACATTGGAGTGAAAGGAAAGACCTGGGAATAAGTCCTAGTCCTGTAACTTATCAAATGAGTGACTAAATATTATTATTATTATTATTTAAATATTATTATTTAAAATCCCTGAATCTCATATCCCTCAGCCAACCCCTCCCTTTCCAAATAGGAATACCAATATCTTCCCAACTTTCCTTAAAGTGATAATATGAAGATAATTCAATTCAACTTTTTTTTTTTAAAGAACACATTTCTCAAAAGGCTTTTGTATGCAAATCCTGGTTACAGACTAGGGACTATGGTCAAGACTCTGTGCTTAGTCCTAGAGACATAATCATGAAGATGAAACAATTTCTGCCCTCAGTGAGTTTACATTCTCCTGGGGGAAAGGTAGGGAAGATGCAATCTTTACACAAACAAGAAAATACAAATCATTTACAAAATAATACAAAGGGATTTCTAGAGGAAAAGAATGTTATTAACTGAGGGGAACCAGAAAGTCTTTGTGTAGGTGGTGACTTATAGTTTCTGTTTTGAAGTAGTTCAAGTGTTAGAATTGCACTCAGGAAAACTTAGGTTTGAATCTTAGCTCAGTTACTTATTCCCTATATGGTCTTGAGAAAATCACTTAACCTTTGAGAAACACAATTTCCTCATCTATATAGTTAGTGGATTCAATGATCTCTGGAGTGCTTTCTAGTTCTAAATTCATGATCCTGTATGGGGGAGGAGAGTAATTTCCATATGTGGGGAATCACTTGCACAAAGACATAAGAGGTAGGAGATGGTATGTCATGTATAAGATAATAAATATGAAAGAATTTTATAAACTGTAAAATACTATGCAAATGTATGGTATTATTAATAAACAAATTCACATTTGCTGTGATGACCTCTGCTTATGATAAATATTTTTTCAACTCTTACAGTAGCTCATTTTTCTCTGACAAAATAAAAAGTCAATAAGATGAGAAAGGATGTTCAAGATTGGTGACTGTATGTATATCACGAAAAACAAATTAGTTAGCATGAGGAATTTCTTTGCCATTTCATTTAAGTTATGTGTGATCCATGCAGTTTATATAAATTGATGGGAGTAAAAGATAAATAAGGAAGGATAGGATACTATTGCATAATGTATTAAAAGCAAAGGCGTGACAACTTATTTTAAATAAGTACAGTAAACTGAAGACTTTTTTTTAAATATAGTGTAGTACATAAACTGAGTCTTTAATGACCATTAAAGAAAATTATTGAGCAGAAACTTGTGACTTTGTATTGTATACCGAAATATCTATTCTCTCAACTTTTTTGGCCATAATACCATGAATGAAATAGATAAAATGAAGTCTACTGGAGTGAAAGGGCAACTAGGTGTCACAAAGGGTAGCGTGCTAGAGTTGGAATCAGTAAGACCTGAATTCAAATTTGATTTCAGATACTTTTTAGCTGTGTGACCCTGGACAAGTCACTTTTTTGCCTCAGTTCCTTATCTGTAAAATGAGAAAAAAAAATGGCAAATCATTCTAATATCTCTGTCAAGAAAGTTCCAAATAGGGTCCCAAAGAGTCAGACAAAAAGACTGAAAAACAAATGGAGTAAATGAAAAGCAATATTTTGGAATAGACAGCCCTAGGTTCTAACTCTGTTGCTTAGAACTTAGGTAAATCTTTAGTCTTTCTGTACATGTGTTTTTTTCATCCATAAAACAGAAAAATGAGGGTGATAGTGACAATGACCTCTAAAGTCCCTTCTGCTCTATCAAGGCAAAGCAACTAACTTTTATCAAGTTTATTACTACTGGCATGACTAAACACTGGGAATACAAATACAAAAACAAAAAGAAAGAGTCTCGTCCCCCAAAAAACTTAGAATAGAGGAAGATAACTCACAAAGAAGAATGGAAGGTAGAGTGAGAAGATAGATTGTCCCACTAAAATCTGGAAAAGTCCTAAGCACAGCAAAGAGGAGAAAAACAATTGGTCTAGTGCCTTAAAATGGTGGCACTAGAGTAACTTGCTTAAGGGAGAAAGATGTTGACTTGGCAAAGGGATGTTAAAGGGTGAAGAGACCCCAAGTTGTGTCTAACTCCTCATGATCCCCTTTGAGGTTTTCTTGGCAGAAATACTAGAGTGGTTTGCTATTTCCTTCTTCAGTTCATTTTTACAGATAAGGAAACTGAGGCAAACAGAGTTAAATAATTTGCCCAGGGTCACACAGTTAGAAAATATCTAAAGTCAGATTTGAACTCAGATGAAACTTTCTGACTTCAGGCCCAACACTCTATCCACTGAGTCATGTAGGTTTAAGTGTAGAGATATTGGTTTAAAGTATGTTAGAGATAGAAGGGACTCTAGTGATTATCTGGTCCAGAGTGAAACAAATTAAAATTTAATTGGGAATGTTTCATGGAATTAAAAAAACAGATAATATTAATATATAGTTTTCTAAATCAATAGGTGGTCCATAAAGTTACTTATATATGGTTTGGTGACCATTTTTCTATTTGAGTTTGACACTGCTTCTCTGAGCCCATGCTCTCAGTTTGGAAATGGCTAAAATGTTCAAAGCTGTTCACCTCCTTGAAGAGTTGGGACTAAAACCCAGATCTTTTCATTTCCTGTTCACTATCTATATTAAATATTCATTTGATGATTCAAGTTAACAGGAGAGCACACTTTATTTTAGAAACATATTTAGTTTCTTGTCATGAGAACTTTTCCATAACATTCTCTTTCACCCCCAAAGAGACTAAAGGACTAATGAGTATAAGTAATTCCTCTAAAGCAATAGACCCACTTTACAAAAGTAGAAATTAAGATAGAAGAGAATAAAGATAGATCTATGGAGCTGCTTTCTTGCTTGAAATTCTTATACACAAAAGTACTCTGGAGCTATCCCATTAACTCTAAGTGTTAAACTTTAACTTGTCTTCAGTTTCTTGACTCATGATGCTTTTACTTTACTATTATTCCTGAACCCTTCCACACAGCATACTACACTAAAAGAAAAAGTACAATTTGTAGAAAGAAAAGAAGATATGAAGATGAGAATTAAAACCTTTGAATATACATTTCAGTTACTGTAGTGAAGAGAGAATATAGAGTAGTGGTCAGAAGCATGAGATTTGGAATTAAGAGAGATTTGATTTTTCTTGTGCATAAAATGCTGATAATAGTACTTCTAGTATCTATATCACAGGGATGCTGAGAGGATCAAATGAAATAATCCCTTTGCGCAAAGTGATGCCTTAAAATTCTATGTAAATATTAATTATTATTATTATTATTGTTATTATTCCTCTTGGTGTTTTGTAGCTTCATTAACCTGAAAACAATCAAATTTCTGCATATCATTCGACTTCATTATTCATTTTGGTTGCTACTTTTGTAACTTTGTGAAAATCACATTGGCTTCCTCCAATATGGAATATTATCAGATGTAGAATTTAGTGAGATAAGAAAGTTAATTTGATTATCCCTACCCCTAATAGAATGTAAGTTCTTTGAGGGCAGGAACTGTTTTTCATTTCTGTGTATCTTTAGACTCTTGAGCAGGATCTTGTACTTGATGGGTGCTGGTTATATGTGATCACATCCTAGGTGTCATAGAAACAGAAGGTAGTTAAATTAGGGAAATGAGTTCACTATCTACTTAGATTAAATGTGCTTATAAAGGAAATAAAGTGAAAATCATCAATGGCAGCAATTGAATTGTATACCTATATTAATTTTCTGCCATAAGAATTTCTAGCTCATTGCACACTGCAAAAAGCTTTTTTCTAGAGCTTCTGTTATGGTTCAATCATTTCAGTCATGTACAACTTTTTGTGATACTATTTGGAGTTTCTTGGCAAAGATATTGCAATGCTTTGCCACTTCTGTATACAGCTAATTTTACAGATGAGGAAACTGAGGCAAACAACTAGTTTCATAGCTAGTAAGTGTCTAAGGCTAAATTTGAACTTATATCTTCCTAACTTTGGATCCAGCACACTATCCACTGTGCTACCCAGCTATCCCAAAAGAATGCATATTTATTTCTTACTATGAAAAACCATTCAATGAAAACCAACTTTATGATACTAGTATAATCCTCCTGGGTCCAAAGGAAATATGCATGAACTCTAAAAATAAATTCCAGGTCACTCTGGTAATGAAGAATCTATATAGTATAGTGGAGAAAGAGCCAGTCTTAGATCTAGGAAGGCCTGGGTTCCTGTCCTATCTTTGAAACTATATGACCCTTGGCAATTAACTTCACTGCTGAGAAAGTGTTGACTGTTATTAGAAGGAATTTCTTTATCCAATGATTTTCCATATTGACAAAATCACAGGTCCAGTCTCCTCTAGTCCCTATCCCATTTGTAATGAGATCAGTTGTGTCATACTGTAGCCTGTAGCTATGGAATAGCCTCCATGAGGAAGATTGCTAGTGTTTTATACTGCCAAAATATAGCAAGCAACTTCTATGAGATGGTGAGTGACTCAGGAACTGGCGAATCCATTATTTGATACTGGAAATATGTCATGCTATCCCCTAAGCCCTCCATTAAAATACTGTTTTGTAAGTATAATATAAGGCCTCTTGAAGGATTAGTACCCGATGCCCTGCCAGGTATGGATCAAAAGTAAGATGTTACAAATTGAACTGACCATTTCTTTGAACTCACCCTTCTCTTGTCTTTCCAGTCATAATTGATGGTATGAGGATTCTTCCAGTTACCCAAACTTGAAACCTTTGAGTTATCTTAGATTTTTTTTCTTTCCCTAACTCCCTACAGCTAGAAAATTGCCATTTCAATAGCAAAAGATCACTCATATTTAGCCCCTCCTTTCATTGCTACCACCTTATCACTAATTCTCGCTTAGTATTAGCTTCTTAATGTCCTTTCTCTATCTCACAAATGTGTTTTTTACATTGCTTCCCAAATAAATTTTCCCAGTACCAAGATCTGAATATGGCATTCCTTTTCTCAAAGACTTTCTGTGGCTCTTGTCACAAGAAGGCTTTCACAATGGGGCCACAACTTTCCAAACCTAATTTCATAGTACTTTTTCACAAGCTTTCACTCAAATTAGATGACTAGCTATGAACAGCTCTTATCCTGCCCTCTCTCACTTGTTAGTTTTTTTTTAATTTTAAATTTTTATTTAATAATTACTTTATATTGACAGAATCCATGCCAGGGTAATTTTTTTACAACATTATCCCTTGCACTCATTTCTGTTCCGATTTTTCCCCTCCCTCCCTCCACCCCCTCCCCTAGATGGCAAGCAGTCCTATATATGTTGGATATGTTACAGTATATCCTAGATACAATATATGTTTGCAGAACCAAACAGTTCTCTTGTTGCACAGGGAGAATTGGATTCAGAAGGTATAAATAACCCGGGAAGAAAAACAAAAATGTAGATAGTTCACATTCGTTTCCCAGTGTTCTTTCTTTGGGTGTAGCTGCTTCTGTCCGTCATTTATCAATTGAAACTCAGGTCTCTTTGTCAAAGAAATCCACTTCCATCAGAATACATCCTCATACAATATCGTTGTTGAAGTGTATAATGATCTCCTGGTTCTGCTCATTTCACTTAGCATCAGTTCATGTAAGTCTCACCAGTCCTCTCTGTATTCATCCTGCTGGTCATTTCTTACAGAACAATAATATTCCATAACATTCATATACCACAATTTACCCAGCCATTCTCCAATTGATGGGCATCCATTCATTTTCCAGTTTCTAGCCACTACAAATAGGGCTGCTACAAACATTTTGGCACATACAGGTCCCTTTCCCTTCTTTAGTATTTCTTTGGGATATAAGCCCAATAGAAACACTGCTGGGTCAAAGGGTATGCACAATTTGATAACTTTTTGGGCATAATTCCAGATTGCTCTCCAGAATGGTTGGATTCGTTCACAACTCCACCAACAATGCATCAGTGTCCCAGTTTTCCCGCATCCCCTCCAACATTCATCATTATTTTTTCCTGTTATCTTAGCCAATCTGACAGGTGTGTAGTGGTATCTCAGAGTTGTCTTAATTTGCATTTCTCTGATCAATAATGATTTGGAACACTCTTTCATATGAGTGGTAATAGTTTCAATTTCATCCTCTGAAAATTGTCTGTTCATATCCTTTGACCATTTATCAATTGGAGAATGGCTTGATTTCTTATAAATTTGAGTCAGTTCTCTATATATTTTGGAAATGAGGCCTTTATCAGAACCTTTAACTGTGAAGATGTTTTCCCAGTTTGTTGCTTCCCTTCTAATCTTGTTTGCATTAGTTTTGTTTGTACAAAGGCTTTTTAATTTGAAGTAATCAAAATTTTCTATTTTGTGATCAGTAATGTTCTCTAGTTCATCTTTGGTCACAAATTTCTTTCTCCTCCACATCACTTGTTAGTTTTTGTCTGGGCCAATCTCTCTTTACATCTTTTGAAAATCTTTTCTTCTTTCAGTGTCTAGGTCAGTACAAATACTTGAAGCCTTCACTATTCTCCTCAGATAAGGTGGATTCCTCCTTTTTTCATATTTTATCACTTATTTCTGGATTTATCTTACATACATTTTCCTTTGAATTATAGTTATGATATCAGATTTATTCAATTATTATGTTGTAAACTTCCTCTACCATGTGACTTTTCATTTGTAGATCTTCAGCTCTTGTATAGTGTCTTGCACATATTACATTTTTAACATTTTTTTTAATTTAGTGAATAAACTTGAAGTTTTCTCTATAGTAGAGAGATAGATTATGGTATTATATTATTTACCAAGTTTATTTCACTCAACTTATGTGCAACTGGGTTCACCTTGGCCTCTTATTGCCTGAAGAGCAGGTGAGTTACTTTTCAACTCTTTCCTAGGTTTCTCAATTTATCAGTAAGAAAAGATTGCAGGATATCTAAGGTCTTTGCAAATGGTTCCAATTCCAACTGCATCCTTCCAAATAAATGGATCCCTTCACCTCAGTTCCATTTAGCCACTAACAGCCAGATCAGATTTTTTATTTTCTTCTTTTTTATATTTTTATTAAAGCTTTTCATTTTTCAAAACAGTGGACAATTCTTCAACATTAGCCCTTGCAAACTCCAGTGTTCCATTTTCCCAGCCTTTCCCCACGCCCTTCCCTAAATGGCAAGCAGTCCAAATTATTTCTACCAATAAACATAGTAGAAATATGTTAAATCCAACACACACACACACACACACACACACACACACACATTTATACAATTATTGTACTGCAAAAAGAAAAAAAGAAGAGAAGCAAAATAAAATGTAAGCAAACAACAACAAAAAGAGTGAAAATGCTATGTTGTGAACCACACTCAATTCCCACGTTTCTCCCTCTGGGTGTAGATGTCTTGTTTCATCACTGAACAATTGGAACTGGTTTGAATCATCTCATTGTTGAAGAGAGCAACACCATCAGAAATGATCATTGTATAATCTTGTTGCTGTGTATAATGCAGATCAGATTTTTTAAAGCAACATTTACTTTAAAAAGTATAAACATATATCTATCTATATGTATGTATATATGTATTAAATTACTCTTTAATATGTAGAGCTTAATAAATTACAGCTTCCTGCTTCCCCCCCATCCCTATCCCTTGATTACTTTAGTCTTTGGGGAAGAGAAGAGGATTAGATTAATATTTTAGTTAAGTTCCTACAGAGCACAGAACCAGTTCCAAATCCAAAACACTCTTCAGTTTTGAATTCCAAACACCCTGGCTTCTCTAAACTTCCTTGTGGCATGAATTTAGTGCACCATCATGTCTGCAATCCTGGTTTCAAGATCACCATTCTTGCAACTTCCAGAGAGGAATCACTGCTGTCATGTGAAACTGAGAACAAATAACACAGTATAGAAACAAACATCCCTAGGCCCATTTCTCAGACCCAGGGTAAAAGAGGGAGGAAGAGGTATTCCCATTCCCACTTTGGTTCATTACACCTGTGCTGTACATATTCACCCCCTGGAAGCACAAGCAAGGAGAATGCAGGAAAGAATATGAATTAGAAATCAAGTACCTGTCTGAGTCTGATCAGTTTTAAAGATGCCATCTTTCTATGTAAAAACCTATGTGGAGGAGACACAGATTTCTCCATATCAGATAATCCTGAACTATACTTTATTTTTAAATTTTTTTTATTAAAGCTTTTTTTATTTACAAAACATATGCATGAGTAATTTTTCAACATTGACCTTTGCAAAGCCTTCTGTTCCAAATTATTCCCTCCTTCCCTCTTTCCCCTCCCCTAGATGGCAGGTAATCTAATACATGTTAAATATGTTAAAATATATATTAAATTCAATATATGTATACATATTTATATAGTTATCTTGCGGCACAAAAAAAAAACTGAATCAAGAAGGAAGAAAAAAACTGAGAAAAAACAGAATGCAAGGAAACAACAGAAAGAATGAGAATGCTATATGGTTCTGAACCACCCTTTATTACAGAATAGTATCCTAATAGCCAGCTGTAAAGCTAGTCCTGGGAGCATCTGTTGTTATCTATAGCCCTAAAATAATCTCCGTTACAGTGTATCTGACAAATAGACACCCACTTTCTTCTTGAAGATCACCAATGAGGGAGATTCCATTATGTTCAAGGCATTCCACTTATGTTCAGTTTTAATTCTTAGTAAATTATTCCTGATGTAGAATTTAAAGTATTCTCTTTATAATTTTTCATTCTATTATTCCAGGTTCTTCCTTCTTTGGCCAAAGAGAATACGTCTAATCCTTTTTCCATATGATACTCCTTCAAATATTTGAAGACAGGGCTCATATTTCCTCTGAATCTTCTCTTCTCTAGGCTACATTTTCCTAGTTTTTTCAACCAATTCTATGGTAGCACAGACTTAAAACCCTTTGTGATATTGTTTACCTTTTTGCTGCTGGTGTCTCTTAATTCCTGAACATTTTATCCATCTTTAGCATCATCTCTTTTAGTTAGATCATTATATTCAAGAAGACCCTAATCATAATGAAATTATGTTATCTGGTAAGGGTGACCCTTAAATCAATTAGCACTCTTTGTGTAAGCAAAGATTAGGACCTGTAGAAATTGTATCAAAGGACTTGTAAATATTGATGAGGAGGAAAGAGGGACCTGTTCTGGGAGGCAGGACTAGTAGAGAAGCTCTGGAAGACGCTGGATAGTAGAAGGAGAAGGAAATGAATAACAAAGACATCTACTTGACAATTTTGCCATGAATAGAGACCAGTCACTTTGTATGACAAGGACTTTAGATGTAAGGGATTGGAGAGTAAGGTCCTCTTGAATTGACCCTCTTATTCTTTGTGCTTTCCCCCTCTATCAATAATACCAGTGGGAGCCTGAAGGGTTAGTGTGCTTCTGGTGTAGAGGGAGGAGAAGATAATCAGATCCTTTGCCAAGATAAAGACAAATCATTTACAGATGGCTATTTACATGTTTTTGTCAGAGCTTTTTAAAAACAACAATAACAAAAACAAAAAGAAAGCTGGAGGAAATCCTCTATTTCCCAAGCAGCATCAGGATGTGTAAAGCCAGTGAAAAAATGAGTAAAATTGCTTTGACATGAATTTTAGCTCTTTATTGAATAGTGTTGATTGAGGAAAGTTTTGAAATGCTAAGTGTTGAAAAGTAGGGATTGCTTATAAATGATAATTTATATTTATCACATTAAATAGCTCATATAAATAGCCCATATACCTCTATGAAGGCTATAATGAAAAGTATATGGTACTTAGAGTCAGGAGATTTGATTTCCACACAATGCAAGTGGAACATAATAAAGACTATGGCAGAGGAGTCTCTTATGTGCCATTTCTATTGAATTGGTGTCATAGTTGAATCTGGTAGGTCAAGATTTTTTTTTCCCAGTATTTGTTGTGTAACTTATAGATGCATGTTTGAGCAAGACCTTGGACTGGAAAATTTTGTTTATTTTCTCTGTGTTTCTGATTCTTTTGCAACAAGCTATTATGAATTTGTGTGTTTCCCTGGGTTTCTATGCTATAGAATGCAGTTCCAGATAGCTTGTCCTGGTGGCTGTGTTCTTGAGAGAGTAGTTAACTCTGGGCAATTCCATTTTTTGTTATCTGTGGATGAAAATTTGTATTAGGCAAAATGATCTTAGTTGATGAGATTATGAAAGAGGATGCTCACTTATGAAACTCAGCTTTGGACAGTATCTCCAAAGCCCCCATTCATTCCTAGGAAATAATATCAATAGATAAAGCACAAAAAATTTCTGTTGTGGAATTTGTATGAATTACCAGCTTCCTTGAAATTATGAGTTTTTCAAAGTCTTGTGCCATATAATCTTGTCACAGGTTTTGTCAAAAAATGAAGGTCTTTATTTTCTGTCTCTTGTTAGTAACCGTTTTGGTAGCTTGCCCATCTGATTCTACAGTGGCTAAAATGTTAGAGTTGTCTTGATAATTTAAAACGTGTTTAAAAAGAAAGAATAAATTTAAAGGACTTGAGATTCAAGATAACATACACTATTAGACCACTGTAATTGTAATACTCCAGAAAGAATATCTGATATGTATTAAGAGTTTACTAATAAATGCTTAATAACCAGTTTTCCAAAAAAAAAAGTAGTCTCAAAACCCTTTTAATCTATATTACTAACATTTTCTTCCATCACTTTCTTGAGTCTAGAAATCAGCAAAATAATAAGTGAAGCTCAGATTTGTAACATTTGCTAATTTTTGAGATGTAATACTCACATTAAAATTTTAAAAATCAGCTTTTAGCAGCTGATACAAGTTGTACAACATTGTGTGTAATGGATTCTTCTTCCTAATTACCATCTTTAACAAGAGATTGATAGGATGGTATAGGAAACTTTTATTATATTGAATAAAATAAATGTGATTTTCAAATTGACAGAACTAGAGGGATGGTGAGAGTTGAGATGTTTAGGAAATTCATGTACTGTTGAGAAAATTTATAATTCATTACCAACATGGGATTATAGGAATATAGATTCAAAAATGGAAGGGACCTCATAAGTCTAGTTCAATCTTTTATTTTGTCAGATATAGAAATTGAAGATCATTGAGATTAAATAATTTACTCAAGAATACATAAATAGAAAGTAACTAGGCAATACTTGAACCCATTTTATCTGACTCCAAAATTATTTCTATTGGAGAGAATTACTATAGTCTAATGCTTTTCCAATATGAGAAAGCACATATAATGTCTTTCCCAAGATTCACTGGCATGGGACTCTTTCCTTATGGGAAGAAGTGAATGTCCTGCCCTGTAAGAGGAGCGCAAGATCTAGCACTCTGTCTCCTTTTGGGAGAATTTCTTCACTCTTTTTTGACTGATATATATTTTTCTATTTATACCTTCTCTGATTTTTCTTTTGCTGTGATTTGGATAAATGGATTACTTTGCTATTCACTACATGTGTTCATTGTGGAGCTGGTATTGGGAAAGGATTCAAGTTTTGAATATAGAGCTTGGGATCTAGCTTCTCCAGAAATAGTAATGAGAAGATAAATTAAGTCTAATCATAACTCCTAGACTAATATAAGGGAACGGGCAGATAAAACCTTTAACATGATACACTCTTTCTTTTGAAAAAAGTAGAATGATCTTTAGACCTAATTTCTTGCTCCTCTTTCCTTCAGGAATGAAAATCCCCCTTGAAGAAGTTAGGTGTGTCTGTGTGTATGTATGTGTGTGTGTGTATTCTTTTTAATACAAGTACCTACAAAGTCACAAAAGGGCATTCCCTTGCTGCAGATGGGGTGGGACAATCCTTACCACATATGAAATTTAACTATATATGTGAACCCTCTCTATACTTGGGACCCTCTTTTTCTTATATGTGCTTATAAAAAAACCTCCTCTTCCTTCCCCTTCCCCCAAGATTATGCATCCTCTTTGGCCTTGGCCTTGAGCATTTCCCTAGAGACAGGAAAAACAGCCACCTACTTGCCAACCAGAGAAGAGAAAGAAGAAGCAAAGCAAAGGCTATGTCATATGTGAGATTTTCCTAATGCTTTTGATTTTTTTGTTGTTGAAATATTCTAGTTTCTCCCCAATTATATGTAAAAACATTTTTAACTTTCATTTAGAAAAAACTTTTTTCTCCCTCACCTTCCCCCTCCCAGAGAAGGCAAACAATTCTATATAGGATATACATATTTAATCATGCAAAACATATCACATATATGTAATGTTATAAGAGAAGACAGACATAAACGGAAAAAACACATATAAAAATACAGAATGAAAATAGTATACTTTGATCTGCATTCAGATTCCTCTAGATGTTTCTCTGGAAGTGGATAGTATTTTCATCATGATTCCATTGCAATTGTCTTGGATCATTGCATTTCCGAGAACAGCTAAGTTATTCACAATTGTTCATATAATATTGCTATTGCTGTAAAGATGCTCTCCTAGTTTTTTTACACTTCACTTTGCATCAGTTTGTATATGTCTTTCCAAGCTGTGAAAATACCCTGCTCATCATTTCTTGTAGCACAATAATATTCCATTAAAAATTATATAACAACTTGTTCAGTAATTCCTCAATTGATGGGCACTCTCAATTTCCCATTCTTTAACATAACAAAAAGAGTTGCCATAAATATTTTTGTATAAATAGGCACTTCTCCCCATTTACCTATTTTTTTGGACTTGTGTGAGGGGGAGGGGCTATAATATTCCTGAGAGTTATCATCTTGGGATCTCTTTTATGAGGTGACCTATAGATACTTTCAATTTTCTATCTTATCCTCCGGTTTTAGAATATCAGGACAATTTTTCCTTATTAATTTCTTGAAAGATGGTGTCCATAGTTTTCAAGTAAACCAATAATTTTAAAATACATCTCTCCTGAATTTATTTTCCAGGTCAGTTGTTTTTCCAATGAAATATTTCACTTTTCCCCCTCTTTTTCATTCTTTTGGATTTGCTTTTCTATTGTTTAGTTCTCATAAAGTCATTAGCTTCCACTTGTTCAATTCTAATTTTTAAGAAATTATTTTTCTCAGTGAGCAAAACTTGTACCTCCTTTTTGATTTGGTCAATTTTGCTTTTTAGGGCATACTTCTCATTAGCTTTTTGTATTTCCTTTTGCATCACTCTCATTTCTTTTTCCAATTTTTCTTTTACCTTTCTTACTTGATTTCAAGATTCCTTTTGAGCTCTCCCATGGTCTGAAACCAGTTCTTATATTTTTTGACAGTTTTGGATGTAGAAGCTTTGACCTTGTTATCATCTTCTGAGTATGTATTTCAATCTTCCTTGTTGCCATAGTAACTTTCTATGGTCAAAATCTTTTTCTTCTGTTTACTCATTTCCCCCAGCTTATTACTTGGATTTTAACTCTTTGTTACAGTAGAGCTCTGTTTCCAGGATGGAGGGTGTAATATCCCAAGCTTTAGGAGTTTTGTACAGTTGTTTTCAGAGTTCCTTTTAGAGACCTATATTGTGAGCCAGCATTACTACCTAGATTTAAATATGGGCAAAGCAACAAAGTCCTGCCACAATGCCAACAAAGTGACCACTGCAATCTTTCTCTGCCTAAATGTTCACTTCACTCCATCCCACAGCTCTCATGATCTGTCACCTCCAGAGGCTACCACTATTGCTGCTGCCTTTCCTGTCACTGTTGTGGTTGCTGCTGCTTCCCCCACTGTTGATTGAGTGGTCCCCAAAGCCTGATTCTGGCCTAGGGTTTCCCTCACCCTAGTATGTCAAACCTCTTCTGCTGAGTTGTCCTTGATATCTGTGGGCTGAGAGGTCTGGAGATTGATGCTATTGCCACAGATTCAAAGGTCCTACTGCTTGTTTCTGATTTCCTGAGCTCTGAACTGTGCTAGCTCAGGCTAGCACAGCTTGAGCTGTGATTGCCTTCCAGCCCAGTCTGATACACCAGACCTCTCCTGCAGACATTCTAAGTTGTCTTCAGCTAGAAAATTATTTTACTCTTTTTTTTGGGGGGGGAGGGAGTTCTGATGCTCTAAATTTTTTTAAGAGTCATTATTTAAAGGTATTTGGAGGAATCTGGGGAAGAATTCTAGCAAGTCTCTACCTTCACTCTGCCATCTCGGCTCTTCCTTTTTTTAAACATCTCTTTGGGATATAGACCAAGTAGTGGCATTGCGGGGTCAAAGGGTATGTACAGTTTTATAGATCTTTAAGTATCGTTCTAAACTACTGTTTAGAGTGGTTGGATCAGTACATCAGAATTCTATCAATATGCCCTCCAACCATTTATTATTTTTCTTTTCTGTTATATTAGTCAATCTATAGGTATGAGATGGTACTTCAGTGTTTTTTAAAATTTTCATTTCTGTAATCAAAAGTGATTTAGAGCATTTTTCATATGACTGTAGGTACTTTAATTTCTTCACTGAAAACTGCCTATTCATAACCTTTGACCGCTTACCAATTGGGGAATGACTTATATTCTCATAAACTAGAATTGGTTATTTAGATATTGACAAATGAGGGTTTAATTGGAGACATTTGTAAAAATTGTTTCCCAGCTTTCTGCTTTCCTTTTAATCTTGGTTGCATTGCTTTGTTTATGTAAAAACTTTTAAATTTAATAGATCAATATAGTCCATTTTACATGACACAATGCTCTCTATCTCTTATTTGGTCACAAGTGCTTTCTATAGGTTTATCAGGTAATCTATTCATTGTTTATGTAATCTGTTTTTGTTATCACCATTTATGTTTAAATCATGTAACCATTTTGATTTTATCCTAGTATTACTGTATACTAAGATGTTGGTTCCAGGGGTCCAGATGCAGCAGCTGAAGACGTTTTTCCCCTTCACCCAGGACTATGAATTTTCTTTATTTAAAGGCCCACAAAGCAAAGTTTTTGTTTGTACTATAATCCGACCCTTCAACAGTCTGAGGGACAGTGAACTCTTCCCCCTATTTAAAAAGTTTGAAGACCTTTAGTTCTACCATATTGCTTTCCAGTGTTCCCAACTGGTTTTGTCAAAATAGTGAGTTCTTACCCTAGAAGCGGGGGTTTTTGGGTTTTATCAAACACTAAATTAGGAAAGTTATTTACTATTGAGTCTTATGTATATAATATATACCACTGATCCACTGCTCTATTTCTTAGCCAATACCAGATAATTTTTAATGATTATCACTTGGCAATACAGTTTGGGAGATAATATGGCTAGAATACTTTCCTTCAGATTTGTTTTCATTAATTCCCCTTATATTATTGATTTTTTTGTTTTCCCAGATGAATTTTGTTTCATTTTTTTCTTACTTTACAAAATATTTTTTGGAAAGTTGATTGACATGGCACTGAGTAATTAAACTAATTTGGGTAAACTTGTCATTTTTATTATGCTGGCTCAGTCTATTTATGAACAATCAATATTTTTCCAATTGTTTGGATCTGACTTTATTTGTGTGAAAAAGCATTTTGTAATATATTTATATAGTTCTTAACCAAAAATTCCTTCTCTGTCAATGATAAAGACATTTAAAATGAAATAGATGAATGTTTACAAAAATATTAACTATCCAGATTAACAGAAAAGAAATAGATAATCTAAATTATCCTACCTCAGTGGAAAGAAAAGCCATATAAGAACTCCCAAGGGGAGAAAAGACCCAAACCAAATGAATTTATGAGTGAATTCCATCAATTATTCAAAAATATTTAATTTCCACATTAAATAGACTATTTACAGAAATATTAGAAAAAGATTACTACCAAATTCCTTCTGTGATACAAAAACAGTTTTGATATGTAAAAACAAGAGCAATGTTTCTAATGAATTAATTTAAATATTAAATCATATGTTAGGACATACCTAACATAAGAAATTTAAAGAATTATAGTAACCAGACAGGATTAATATAATGAATACAAGGTTGATTCAAGAAACTACAAAAAAACACCACAAACTAAAACAAGTATTGATAACAAAATAACATTAATAGATGCAAGAAAAAGGTTTTATTTAGATAAAATATGATACCTCTTTTTGTTAAAAAGCACAATAAATAAGAATAAAACCATACTTGATGTAGTAAATATTATCTAAAACCAATAAACAACAAAATGTGTGCAGAGATAAACTAGAAATCTTATCAATAAGATCAAGGATAAGATAAGAATGCTTCTTCTACTTCTATTTAACAAAATCCAGTAGGAAGATATAGAAAAAGAAATTCTATTCAGAATAATTACAGAACATGTGAAGTAGTTAGGATTTTAGCTACTAAGATATACATGGGAACTATATGAATGTAATTTCAGTATACTTTTTGCAGAAATAAAAAATAAGTGGAAAATATTAATTACTCCTTGTTGGGTTATGCAAAATTTATGATTGATAATGCATCTAAAATAATTTACTGCCAACTGCCATAGTAGTCAAACCACCAAAGGATAACCTTATAGAGCTAGAAAAATTAATATTAAAATTCATTGGAGGAATAAGAAGTCACAATAGTTAAAGGAAATTATGACAAAGATTGGGAAAGGAGGGATTATAGCAGTACAAGTACAAGTACAAAATATAATGTAAACATATAATCAATTTTATTTAGTATAAACAAAAAAGTAGTAAGTTTGATTAGTTCAACATATTAGGTATACCATATCCAAAAGCAAATGAACATATTATTGTTAGTTTTTTATAAACCTGAAGAACTCAACCTCTTGGATTAGGACTCACATTTTCATGTAAAAAGCTGGGAAAATTGGAAAGCATTCTGAAAGCAATTATTTTTATCTCAAGAACACATACTATGTACCACAATAAGTTCCAATCAAATACATTCTCTAGATAAAAGGTTATATCTTAACAAATGAGACAAAAAGGGAAAGAATATGACTTCCAAAAGTTTATTGATAGCCAACAGTTAAGAAAATATTATAGAAGATATAATTTATAATTTTGATTAAATAAAATTAAAAAAGTTTTTTTTTTTTCCCCACAAAGAAATCAGTTGTAGTTAAAATTGAAATGGTACAAGAGTGTGGAGGTCCATTGAATTAATCAATTGAGTTTCTATCCCATTTAAAGTAACTAACCAAATATCTAATCCTGATCATTTTTGTCTGGAGAGATCCTTTAGTGAATGAATGAATCAATCAAACGTTTGTACTAGATATGAATAAAGCCTAGACAGCTTGATTGAATGAATCAACAAATCAGTCAATCAAAGGTTTTTCAATTAGACACAAAAAGAAGTATGTTGATATTAGCTAGGCAGTCTCTTGGCCCCACCCTGTGGGTACAGAATAAAACAGAAGGCCAGTTTAAAAAGTTACTTCCTCAACTGGTTCCAAAAAAATTTTTTTTTTAATTAAAACTTAGAGGATATGTGTGGTAATGGTGTTGGAAATAGGGTTGGAGTTTAGAAGACAGACAATACATTGCTTTATCTCTCATTTCTAAATAATTAGAAGTCAATGAGATGTCAATGGAAAAAACCATTTTTTTCTGGAAAATTGCCTAGAAAGTCAGAAAACCAAAATATCTATGCAGTACCTGGGAGCACTTACCACCAGATTCACAAGTCTTCCAGAAAGCCTATTTTTAGAAATTTTGTGTTCACATCTTTGTGTTGCTCCCATCAGTTTTGTTGTCTGCTGGTCTTGAATCATATATAGTCTTTGCCATTATCTCCTCTGGACATGGAGACTCTGTTATAGTTTTTAATCTCTTATATGTAATCTTTGTCAAGTATTGTTCCCACAAATACTTATTTTGATTTCTTTGTTTTGCCCTCTTCCTCTGATGATTAGTGCTAGCTTCTGCCAGGTGTAACTGCACTGAACATGAAATTCTAGAGTTTCTTTTTAGGAGTAGTTTTTTGGTATCAATTGAAATTGATAAATAGGGGTTTTTTCTTTTTCTCTTGGGAAAAATAAGAATACAAAAGGAAGCTGAAAAGGAGAGAATTAGGAGAAGGGGGAATGCAAAGAAGTTGATCAGAAAAGTCCCAAAGATGTAGCCAGGTGAAAAATTAGGAGATGTTTGAATTGAGCATTCTCATTAATGGAAGTTTGGAGTTCATGACCTCATCCTTCAATTAGTAAGGCAGAGAAAGTGAGGGAATCTTATAGGATGTTGAGGTTATTGCAATAGTGAGCTTCCTTGGGCATGATAGAGAAGTCAGAAAAGTACCAAAACAATGCAAGTGAGAAATCTCACAATAAAAGGGAAATGTCTTTAGGTAACTGGACTACTAGGTGGCACAGTGGAGAACAGTGCTGAGAAGACTCATTTTTGAGAGTTCAAATCTCACCTCTGACAGATACTGAGTGATCCTGAACAAGTCATTTAATCCTATTTATCTCAGCTTTTTCGTTGTACAATGAGCTAGAGAAGAAAATGACAAACCACTCCAGTATCTTTTCCAAGAAAACATTAAATGGGACTACAAAGAGTTGAACACAATTAAAACAACTGAATGACAATTTCAGGTAAATATTAGCTTAAATAGCTTATGGCATCTCTTTCAGGGAGAGATTTGTGACTTAAATTTTTCTCACTGGTAAATATGAAATAAAATAAAATGAATTACATTAAGATGAGATATTTCAATCTGTTTAATTGAATCTATAACAGTATTATTTTTAATTATACATTCAAAATTGAGAAGAAATTTTGAATTGGTACTTATGTAATAAGTAACTAATCAGTGGGGGGAAAAGTCACTGAAATCAATACATGTTTTAGTCAGCATATTTTGTAGACCTGTGGTTTTGGTTGTCTATATTAATTTAATGATTTATTACCTTTGTTGAGTTCTTATGACATTTCTGACAGCTATATTCTACAAAAATATTACCTTCAAAGAAGATTATAAAATCATATAATTTTGTCACAGATTTTATATCATAAACTTAAATTTATAAATAAAATTTAATTAATTGATACACAAAAACTTGTAAAATATATAAAATTTAATTTTATGTCATAGATTTAAATCATAGATTTTGTATGGACTTCAGTGGCCCTCTAATATATAACATATACCCTCTTCTTCCAAACTTCAAAATTCCAATATGAATAACAAGTGGTCATTCAGTCTCTGCTTAAAAACTTTCAGTTAGAGAGATAACACTGCAGCTCCAGAAGTAGCTTATTTTTATATAGCTTTATATAGCTCTTACTTCTTCAAATTTTCTCAAATAAACGTGAAGGGGAAAATGGGAGAAGACTTTGCAGCATATGAATCTTATTCACATCTTCACATTCAAAAATAGGATATTGGATATAAAATATAGGATATAAAAATGTATTCCTTTTTCTCAGCTGTACATGGCATCTCCACAAAATTAGGGCATTGAAAATCTCATAACCAAAGATAGAAAAAAGTAAATATTAAATGCACTCTTAATTTTATTTTATTTCTTTTTTGCTGAAGCAATTAAGGTTAAGTGAATTGCCCAGGGCCACACAGCTAGGAAGTGTTAAGTGTCTGAGTCCAAATTGGAACTCAGGTCCTCCTGACTTCAGAACTGGTACTCTATCCACTGCACCACCTAGCTGCCCCTAAATGTATTCCTTTTAAAGCACAAGTGACAAAAAGTTGTTTTCAATAAAAGATTGTGTAATCCTAAAAAATGGGAAAGTAAAAGAAAAAATAATTTCATTAAAGAGACTGATAATAGTGAAACAACACTACAAAACTTGTGAGATGCAATCAAATCCCTATTTTGGAGAAATTTGTATCTCTAAATATTTACATCAATCATAAAGAGAAAGAACAGATAAATATATTGTAAACACATCTAAAAAAACTTTAAAAATGGAATAAAAAATTCCAACTGCACCACAAAATGTATATTTTAAAAATAAAAGGAGAAATTAATAAAATTTGAAATAAAACAAGCAAACATTGACTTAATAAATAAAAAGTAGGAGTTTTTTAATGAAAAAATTAAAGATGGTTTTGATAATAAATCATAAAGTAGATTATTAGCAAATTTGGTATTAAAAAAGAACAAAAAACAAAATTTCTAGTTACAAAAATGAAAAGAATAATTGAACTACCAATTAAGATAAATTAAAAAAAATCATTAGGAGTTATTTTGCCTTACTATATGCCAGCAAAACCAACAATATAATTTAAAAGAATATTTATAAAAATATAAACTGCCAAGATTAACAGAAGAGGAAATAGAATACTTAAATAACCATGTCTTGGAAAAAAGAAATTTAACAAACTATCAAAAATATAGTTTGTAAACCCTAGAAAATAAACTAAAATTCTAATTGACATAGTTAAGAACTTTAAGTTGCAATATGAAAAAATATAATCACACATTTTTATGTTACCGATAAAATACAGAGAAAGAGAAATTCCATTTAAAATAACAACAGACAACATAAAATATTTAGAATATTGGGGATATTCCCTGGGGATAATATGAACACAATTAAAAGATACTTTTCACACAGATCAAATCAGATCTATGTAATTGGGGAAATATTAATTGTTCATGGATAGACCTAGTCAATGTAATACAAATGATAACATTACCTAAACTAATTCACTTATTTATTGTCAGACCAAACTACCGAAAAATTATTTTATAGACTTAGAAAAATCATAACAAAATTCATCTAGTATAATGTTAGAAGGTCAAGAATATAAAGCAATCAATATAAAAAGAATGTGAAGGAAGATGACTAAACACAACCAGATGCTTCTCTCTCTTTCTTCCTCTTTTCCTTCTTCTCTCTCTGCCTGTGCCTGCCCCCCCCCACAAAACATAGATAGATAGACAGATATAATTACCCTTTTAAAAATATTTTATTTTCCCAGTTACATGTAAAATAAATCTTTTTACATTTGTTTTTAAATTTTTGAATTCCAGATTTTCTCCTTTCCTACTCTACCCAATTGAGAAGGCACATGTGAAGTTATATAACACATTTCTATAAAAGTCCTCAAAATGCATTATTGAACAGTAATAATCAAAACTCTCTGATACTAGCTAAGAAGTAGAATATTAGATAGGTGTAATAAACAATACACAGTTAGAGATGACACAATAACCTAGTATTTAATAAACCCTCAAATCCAAGCTTTTTAGAGTGATCATTCACCATTTCACAAAAATTTTGGGGAAAACTGGAAAGCAGTTTAGCAGAAACTATGTAAAGACTAGCAATTCATGCCATATACCAAAATAAGGTCTCAATGGATAAGTGATTTAGACATAAGTTTGGAAAGCATGGAAAAAATGGACCTGTCAGATGTATGGATAAGGAAAGAGTTCATGGCCAAACAGAAGAAAGAGAAGGGCATGGGAAATAGAATAATTTTTGGTTACATGAAATTAAAATGGTTTTTATCTAAACAAAAGTAATGTAACCAATATTAGAAAGAAAATAGGAAACTGGAAAAATTACAGCATATTTCTCTGATAAAGACTTCATTTCTCAAATATATGGAGAACAGAGAAAAATATATGAAAATAAGAGTCATTCCACCTGTCAATAAATGACCACAAGGTATAAACAGGCAGTTTTCAGAAGACAAAATCAAAGCTATTAAAACATTAAAAACATCCCAAGTCATTATTAATCAGAGAAATGCAAATTAGAATAGCTCTGAGATATCACCTCACATCTAATGGATTGTCTAACATGACAGAAAAAAATGACAAATGCTTGATGGGATGTGGAAAAAAAAATCAGGATCCTAATGCATTTTTTTGGTGCAGTTGTAAACTAGTTCCAGCATTCTGAAGAACAATTTGGAACTATGGCTAATGAGCTCTAAAACTTCATGTGCTCTGAACCAGCAAATTGTCATAATGCTACTATGACTATGTCACACACACACACACACACACACACACACAAAACTAAAGAAAATGGAAATAGACCTATTTGTACAAAATATTTATAGCAACTCTTTCTATGATGACAAAGAATAGGCAATTGTAAGAATGGCCATAAATTGGGGAATAGCTGAACAAGATATGGTGTATGATTGTGATAAACTACTATTATGTTGTAATAAATGACATAGAGGATGGTTTCAGAAAAATCTGAGAAGACTTACATGAACTGTTTCAAAGTGAGGTGAGCAGAATCAGGAGAACCTTATATATTGTAACAACAACATTCTAAGGATGAACAGGTATGAAAGACTGATTAAGACAATGATTGATAGTTTCAAACGATCCATGATGAAAAATGCTATCCATCTCCTAAGAGAGATGTGATGAACTCAGTGCAAATTGAATCATACTTTTTAGTTTTTTAATTTTTTTTCTGTTTTTTTGGTCTGTGTTTTCTTTTGTGACATGGATAATACAAAAATAGGTTTTGTAAGCCCTCAAATGTATAATTGATACCTAATCACTTGCTCACTCTCTCTCTTTTTTTCCTGAGGCAATTGGGGTTAAGTAACTTGCCGTAGGGTCACACAGCTAAGAAGTAGTAAGTGTCTGAGTCCGAATTTGAACTTAGGTCCTCCTGACTTTAGGGCCAGTGATCTATCTACTGTGCCATCTAGTTGCCCCTAATCACTTGCTTTCTTAAGGAGGGGACAGATATAACAAGGAGGAATAGGCGACTAGCACATGTTATATATTGAAATCACTCGTGTGTTCTTTTCTCTCTGATCTAGTATTAGAATTGTGAGATGAGTAGACAAAGCTATAAAATGGAGAGATATATAGCCTAACATGAACCACCTTTGTCAAGGTCAAGATATAAGTTGCTCTTGATTTGAAGTCATCAAGGGAAGCAAGTGAAACTTCCTGATAGAAGTTTATATAAATCTTTTCTAGTTAAAGAAATTGTGGGAAAATCCTCTAATTTTCACCCTACTTTACAGAACAAAAACATAAAGAAACTCCAGGAAGATATAAGTGTGGGATAAGAGGGACTTTGTGCTTTCAAAAACTTAAATAAAATAATGATGGAGATCAATTATAATGCTAGGCTTGGTAGATAGACATTTTTTTGATTAGGTGGATAACATATCCTTTTTTCATGTAGCCTTATATTTTGTGGGCAATCAAAAGATTTTTTTCCATGGCTAAACTTGGATTGAGGACTCAATTCATCTGAATCACAGAAACACAGAATCTATCATCTAGAAGGGACCCCTGAAATTATCTAGTCCAATCCAGTCCTCACTAATAATATTTTCTGTAACATTACCAACAAGTGGCCATTCAGCCTTTACTTAAAGATATCCAAATAAAGGGAGAGAGGACATTATTTTTTTAAACCAGCTAATTCTGCATTTGGATATTTCTAATTATTAGCTAATTTTTTCCTTTAAATCAAGTCTGAATTGATTTAAAAATAAAATTCCTACTAATTGCTTCTTAGAGGTCTGATCCTCTTTCTATCTATAATACAGACTTCCTTCCTTCCTTCCTTCCTTCCTTCCTTCCTTCCTTCCTTCCTTCCTTCCTTCCTTCCTTCCTTCTTTCCTTCCTTCCTTCTTTATTTTCTTTCTCTATTTCCTATTAACTATTTCTAATAACCTAGAGAAACTTTCTCTCTAGTAGTTATTTATAAATTATATATAATATATATATGATGTTCCATACATTATACTTACACATAAATGTATATTCTTGTGCATTTATGAGTAGATAGATGATGCTGAAAATATATAGACAGAAAAATACTGTCTTTTAGAATTAACCTAATATTAAAGTTGTTTGATATCTAATTAATTAGTAATGTAATCAATAATGATTCACAGGCATAAATAACTATTTACAATATTTAAGATAGGAGAAAAATCCTGGCTAGAGTCATCTCTGCTCATCAACGTAACTGGAGATGACTTCTCCTCACTGATAAAACCATTGTTCCACTATTCATTTCACCCAAGATACACAATAGCATTTCAAATGAAGACATTTATTATATTCCTCCCCTATGTTTTCTTTTCACTAAGTTAAATCTCTTCAATCAATTCTTATATGGCATATTTCATATTCTCATCATCTTGATTGCTCTCTTCTGAATGACCTTTAGTCTGTCTTTCTTCTTCTTTTAAAATTTGATGCTGTGACAAAATCAGTTTCTCTGACACAACTTCCTTCAGATGCAGCTTTCCTGATTACTTCAGTTTCTCCTTCCCCCACATGCAACTTGATGGGTCTCACCTTTCCTGATGCAGCTTCCTGATTGACAAGCATAAAACACACCAACCAGACTTTTCAGATTTGGTGGTGCTTAAGACAATGTGAATCATCAACCCTTATGATTTACTGAGAAGACATGCTACCTGATAGAGATAAGGAAGGAAGCTTATAGGGAAGCTAAGTGCCACTATATACATGTCACATATTCTTACTGTGGGCAAAATAAACTTTGTTTGTTAAATGTTAAATGCCTTGCAAGTGACTCATTTCCTCTCAACATTGAATATGAATTAAGAGGGTGCTTCTCTTAGAGACACACATAGGATATGTGCCCAGAACCAAATAAGATCTGTCCAGATATGAATATCTCTTACTTTTTTTTTTTTATTTCTGGATACCAAGCCATCTCCAGTCATCCTGATTTACATCTCACTGGACACAGATGGTTCTGGAGGAGAAAGTGAGGCTGGTGACCTTGCACAACCCACCTTCACTGAAATCCAACTCATTGCATGTCATGATGTCACCTCTGTCATGTCATGATGCTCTTCAAGAGTGAAAGAAAACTAACAATCTCTTTAAGTAGAGTTGCAGTGAGGCTCCAACTGAATTACTCAATTGGGCAACAAAACTCACTCTCTTGCTCTTGCTCTTGTAGTCTTTCCAAAAGTTAGTGCTTTGCCCAAAAGGAATGAAATTTTTTAAAAAATTGATGAAACCTCCCAAGATATCATGGGATCTACTAGCTTGATTTCTTTCTTAAGGCGTATTCCTTAAAGCCAAATCATTCTGACTCTCATTGACCAGCAATAGGACTCAGGTCAAGCCCCAATTGATCATTATTTGGGCCTTAATTTTCTTAGAGTGAAAGTAAATAGTAATTATTTCTCTTTTGGACAGAAACCTTGAGGGTCTTCCCCTCTCAGATTTATTTTAATTTTTTGGTCCAGGTAAAAGAGGCCATTCTTTGCCTCAATTTTTAGCTAGTCTTAATCACTGAATGAGCATTGCTTCAGTCAAATAGAACCAAAGGATTTGCCTTAAAAAGGCCAAAATCTCCTACTGCATCCAGGTCCATTTCCAGTTGTCTTGATCTCTATCTTGCCACTGGACCCACATGACTCTGGGAGAGAAAGTGAAGCTGATGACTTTGCACAATCTAGCCTCATTTAAATCCTTTTCACTTGTGTGACATCACCTCCCTGATGAGAATATAGGACACACAACAACTAAACATCTCAATGAAATCTTAGGTGACATTAACATTTTTTGTTATATAACTCACTTGGATTGAGATTATTTGCCATTCCATTTTTTAAAAGCATAAAACATTAGCACTTTGGTACCCCTTCACCTGTAGGATCCATATTTGATGCACCCTATAGCTCAGTGTCCACTCAAGATCATAGATCAGAAGGACCCACTGATATATTTGCTTTTACCACTGAGCCAGAGGATACATTAGTTCAAAACGAAAGTCATTTAAGCAGTAACATAGCAAATAAAATGATAATTTAAAATCTTCCCCCAAAGACAGAGATTATATGCTCTCAGGATGGTATTCACTTACCAGGGACTATGGAATGTACATACAAAGAGATTAAAATTCTCTAAACCAGTTCTGACCCTGCACAAAATCTATCAATGAATTTTTTGGGAAAAAGGCAAATTTTCTGAACAGAAGATCTCAGTTGTTTCACATATGCCCTGCTTTTGCTTTGAAGTTAGCATCAGTAAATGATATTTTGCATATTTTGGACCCCTCAAGAGGGATACAGCAATGTTTAGAAAGAGTAATCTTTGAAGTACTCCACAGAATTAGAAATAAAATAACATCAGTCAACACAGGCTTTAACAAAGATCAAGTCATCAATTGTAGCAACTTCAGGAATCTTTATTTTCCGTACTTTAAAGCTGCCTTGTAACTACTAATGTATACCATTCCAATGACTATGTTTCCATAGCAGCAATTGTGAAGTTGAAGATCCATTTGAAGTCTTGAAAAGATCCTCTGAGAGCAACACTACTCCCTACAGGTGCATCTTGAGAATACTCAGCATGTTCTGTATTAAAGAATGTTTGGTTAGTGTATTAATTAAAACTCATGTATAAAGGATAAGCTTATCTAATTAGGTTAACTGTATTCTAAATTCAAGATTTCACCTGGGATGCACTCAAAGCTCTTTAATTCCCAAGCACCCTTTTTTGTTTATTCAGGTGCACAGTCAAAAGAACAAAATGTGTGATGATCATATTTGTATCGCTATTGAGAAAGACATCCAAGTTTGCTTAGTCTAGCTTCATTCTTGGACAAAAGGCGTATGTTTTAGTTTCTGTAAATATCATTCTATGAAAGTTAACCAACTCTATTTTCTTCAAAGTGACCAAGAGACTGTTAGTTCCTAGAGGGAATGCTTTTTTTTTTTTTTTTTTTTGTAAACTTTGTGCCTACCACTAGAGTTTAGCTCAATATACTATTACACACACACACACACACACACACACACACACACACACATTCACACAAGCATATGTGTTTGCATTGAAAGATGGTTAGTCATTCATTGACCCAAGTCATCAGGTATCAAATAGAGCTCCACACTGGCAATCCCAATTGATTATCCTGGGAAGGAGGTTTTTGGAGAACTTTAGGTTTTCAGAATCTCTGGGGAAATTGTTAAGGGAGAACAAATGGATTAGGTTCAATGATGATTGGGGGTAGGGAAAGGTAATTCTGCTTTTGGAGAAAAACATAAATGGAAAGAAGTCTAGGAGAGGTTGGAAATTTAATAATTAAATCAATAACTGGAAAATAAATCTTACAAAAAGCTAAAGGAGTTGAAATAACTTATTTTCCTAAATTTTGCCTTGAGTTTTTTGGATCTTGCCTTTTTCTCTTTCACATATGTATGCCATATTTACTTGTATTGCTGGTTTTTCATTCCTGTTAGAGAGTAAGCTATTTGAAATCAGAAACTGCATCTTTCACCTTTATAAAATCAACATCAAAACCAAGAATAAACTGTATTTATTCATTCAAATTGAATTTAAATGAGAATTTTTATTCCAGATTGTTTCTGAAGGAAAGGAATAATTTTTTCTTTAATTTCCTTCCTTCCTTTTTTTTCCCTTCCCCCTTCTCCTTTCTCCCTACTTCTTCCCTTTTATCTCCTTTCCCCCCTCCATTTTCTCCCTTCCTCTTCTCCTCCTCCTCTTCCTCGTCCTCTTCCTCCTCCTCCTCTTCCTCTTCCTCCTCTTCCTCCTCTTCCTCCTCCTCCTCTTCTTTTTTTTTAAAATTTTATTTTATTTAATAATAACTTTGTATTGACAGAATCCATGCCAGGGTAATTTTTTACAACATTATCCCTTGCACTCGCTTATGTTTCGTTTTTTCCCCTCCCTCCCTCCACCCCCCCCCCCAAGATGGCAAGAAGTCCTATATATGTTAAATATGTTGCAGTATATCCTAGATTTAATACATATTTGCAGAACCAAACAGTTCTCCTGTTGCACAGGGAGAATTGGATTCAGAAGATAAAAATAACTCGGGAAGAAAATCAAAAATGCAAATAGTTCACATTCATTTCCCAGTGTTCCTTCTTTGGGTGTAGCTGTTTCTGTCCATCATTTATCCATTGAAACTCAGTTAGGTCTCTTTGTCATAGAAATCCACTTCCATCAGAATACATCCTCATACAATATCGTTGTCGAAGTATATAATGATCTCCTGGTTCTGCTCATCTCACTTAGCATCAGTCCATGTAAGTCTCTCCAAGCCTCTCTGTATTCATCCTGTTGGTCATTTCTTACAGAACAATAATATTCCATAACATTCATATACCACAATTTACCCAGCCATTCTCCAATTGATGGGCATCCATTCATTTTCCAGTTTCTAGCCACTACAAATAGGGCTGCTACAAACATTTTGGCACATACAGGTCCCTTTCCCTTCTTTAGTATTTCTTTGGGATATAAGCCCAATAGAAACACTGCTGGATCAAAGGGTATGCACAGTTTGATAACTTTTTGGGCATAATTCCAGATCGTTCTCCAGAATGGTTGGATTCGTTCACAACTCCACCAACAATGCAACAGTGTCCCCGTTTTCCCGCATCCCCTCTAACATTCACCATTATTTTTTCCTGTCATCTTAGCCAATCTGACAGGTGTGTAGTGATATCTCAGAGTTGTCTTAATTTGCATTTCTCTGATCAATAGTGATTTGGAACACTCTTTCATGTGAGTGGTAATAGTTTCAATTTCATCATCTGAAAATTGTCTGTTCATATCCTTTGACCATTTATCAATTGGAGAATGGCTTGATTTTTTATAAATTTGAGTCAGTTCTCTATATATTTTGGAAATGAGGCCTTTATCAGAACCTTTAATTGTAAAGATGTTTTCCCAGTTTGTTGCTTCCCTACTAATCTTGTTTGTATTCGTTCTGTTTGTACAAATGCTTTTTAATTTGATATAATCAAAATTTTCTATTTTGTGATCAGTAATGGTCTCTAGTTCATCTTTGGTCACAAATTTCTTTCTCCTCCACAAGTCTGAGAGATAAACTATCCTATGTTCCTCTAATTTATTTATAATCTCGTTCTTTATGCCTAGATCATGGACCCATTTTGATCTTATCTTGGTATATGGTGTTAAGTGTGGGTCCTTGCCTAATTTCTGCCATACTAATTTCCAGTTATCCTAGCAGTTTTTATCAAATAATGAAATCTTATCCCAAAAGTTAGAATCTTTGGGTTTGTCAAACACTAGATTGCTATAGTTGACTATTCTGTCTTGTGAACCTAACCTTTTCCACTGATCAACTAATCTATTTCTTAGCCAATACCATCCTCCTCCTTCTCCTCCTCCTCCTCTTCCTCCTCCTCCTCCTTCCTCTTCTTTTTCTTCTCCTTTTTCCTCTTCTTTTTCTTCTTTTCTTCTTCTTTTGTTCTTTTCTCCTTTTTTGTTCTTTCTCCTTTTTTGTTCTTTCTCCTTTTTTGTTCTTTCTTCTCTTTGTCTTCCTTGTCATTCTTGTTCTCATTCTCCTTTCTTTTTCTCCTTCCTTCTCCTGACACACAGTAGAAACTTAAATGCTAGTTGACTAACTTCCTATTGATTAATCTTCGAAGGACAGAGACTATGGCTCTCAGAATATATCTGTAATTTCTGAGACCAAAATTCAGTAAAATTTAGTATGCCTGTAATCTCTTCCATGGGATAGTTGAGTTTGGTAATTTTCTTCAATTTAGAAATTTTGAGGAGGTCATAACCTATTGATGGCCATACTAAGTTTGGCACCAATATAGTAAAACTCCAAGAACAGTAAACCAATGGGTTTCTTAAAGGGAAGCAAATGATTTAGGTTGGAAATGAAGTCAAACTTCCCATGTTGAGGGATAGAATTTGAGTGAGATAGAGTAGCCAAACTTTTAGTCTGTCATTTTGTCAATCAACATTTTACTAAGCACTTACCACAGAACAAATAAATGTTCTAAGGACTAGGATAAAAAGAAATTTAAAAGCAAGTTCTTGTCCTCAAGGAGTTCACAATCTAATAAGAGGAGATAAACAACTATGTTGTAAAAATAAAATAGTTGAAAACAACTATTTCAAACAAGCAACATATGTGTTAAATTGAGCAAAATGTCAGAGAGAAAATAACTAAGATTAAGGAGAAGTGGGAAATAACTTTTTTTCAGGTAGTAATCTTTTATCTGGGACTGCGAGCAAGACAGAGAAGGCAAGAGGCAGAGATAAGAAGGGAGAAAATTCTAGGGATGGAGGAAAGACAATGAATATTTACAGAGTTGGAAAATGAGTTGTTTTCCTGTTTGGGGAGCAGTAAAGAGGCCAGTGTCACTGGATAGCAAAGTATGGTGAGGAGAGGGGGTATAGTGTAAGAGAAATGGATAAATCCAGGGACAGGTTTTGAAGGGCTTTGAATTTTAAATGAAAAATTTCACATTTGATACTAGGTATGATAGGGAACTAGTGGAGTTTATTAAGTGGAAGGTAACCTTGTCAGATCTTCATTTTAAGAAGATCACTTTGGCAGTCAAATTGTATATAGTCTATAGTTAGAAGAGATTTGTGTTAGGAAGATAAACCAAGATGGTACCATTATGTTCTAGGTATAGGGAAATGAGATCCTGAACCAAAGTCCTGACAGTGTCAGAGGAGAGAAGAGCACATGCAAGAAAAATATTATGAGTGTAAAATCAAAAGGCCTTGGCAAGAGAGTGAATGTAGGGGATGAGAGAGAATGAGAATCTAACAAAGACATTTATGTTGTGAGCCTGGGTTACTGAGTGGATAGTAGGGAAGAAGTGAGAGAAAGAGGGAGGAAAGAAGGAAGAAAGGAAGGAGAAAAGAGAAGGGGAAGGGAGGAAAGATAGTAAAAAAGGAAGATAAATAGAAAAGAAAGAAATATGAAAGAAAAAGAGAAAAAGGGCAATTAAAAAAGTATTTAAAATAGAAAACAAAGAGGAAAAATTCATTTGAAGAGGCATAGAGGAATTGCAATTTTTCTCAAGATGTGGGATTGTGGAAAAGGATAGGAAGAAGGAACACTAAACTTTTAGAACTATAATAGATTTGAAAGGCAGCTAGGTAATTTGATGAATAGGTAGAAGGATCTGGACTCATGAAGATCTGAGTTCCAATCTCATTCATTTAACCTTTGATTGCCCCTGGAGAAGGAAATGGAAAACCACTCAATCCCATATCTTTAAAATTTAGTAAACTTTTAGTGTTTTTTCATTACCTAATGAATAAAGTATTAACTCCTTATGCTGGCATTCAAAGCCTTCAACTATTTGTATCCAACTTCATGTCACTCTACTCTCCCTCAAATGTTGTCTATCCCAGCAAAATCTAAGTCACTATATGCTCTAACTCTCCTTCCTGCTCCTGTCTTCATGGATTTCTTTCAGATCTCTTTGAAAGAAGAAATCAGCTCAATGTTTCTGTCCTTGAATTTGCCGACCCATGAGATAATTTTAATTTTAAATTTTTTGGTAGCCCTACATCAATCCCCCATCTCCTTCTCATCTTTTCCATACATAAATTGGGAGTTGGGTGGGGAATAAAAATAAAACCCTTGCAGTAAATATAGGATTCAAAGGACTGTGAAATTGTGCATACCCTTTGATCTAACAGTGCCACTATTAGGTTTGTATTCCAAAAAGATCATAAAATAAGGGAAAGGACCTACATGTGCAAAAATGTTTGTAGTAGTTACTTTTGTGGAAATTGAGTGGATGCCCATCAATTGGGGAATAGGTGATTAAATTATGATATGTAAATGTAATGGAATTCGATTGTTTTATAAGAAATGATGAGCAAGCTGATTTCAGAAAGGCCTGGAAAGACTTTACATGACCTGCTGCTGAGTGAAGGGAGCAGAATCAGGAGAACATTGTACACACTAATAGCAAGATTATGTGATGATCAACTATGAGAGAAAGCTCTTCTTAGCAATATGGTAATCCAAGATAATTCCAGTGGACTTAGTTAGAAAATGTTAAACCTATCCAGAGAGAGAACTATGGAGACTGAATATACATCAGAAAATACTATTTTCACTATTTTGTGTGTATTTGCATTTTTTCCCATGGTTTTTCTTTTTTTCTTTTGATTTTTCTTCCACAACATGACTATTATGGAAATATGTTTAAAATAACTCTATACGTATATGTATATCAGATTGCCTGCTGTTTTTGGGGGGAGTAAGGGAGAGGGAGAAAAATTGGAAGTCAAAATCTTACAAAATTAATATTGAAAACTATCTTTAAATTTAGAAAAAATACTATTGAAATAAAAAATGCATAACCAATAAAAAATTCATAATCAATCAAAAGAAATGTCCACATTGATTTTGTCCAAAAATTGTGACTTCTTTTGTATCTTAAGTACAAATAAATATAACCTTGGTTTCAGGAAATGGACAACATGCTTTAACATGTATCTCCTAGAGCCATGATTGTTACTTCAATGATTACAAGTCTAAGAATTTCAAATTTGCTTTGCCACTATTCTCCTTTTTAAACTCAGAGTTTTCACATGAAAGATGTATGCTACCAATATCAGAAATGGGTTGTTTAAATGAGGTTCATGGATATACACGGGAGGACATCTTTGGAATCCTGACCAAATGTCACCAAGTCAGACTATATTTTCCATCTTGAAGAAAACAGGAAAAGATCCTTGAGGCTGACCATCATTTTTATCTCTGATTAAGAAATACTATACTGGAATTAAATTCACCTATTCTGGTCTAGGGGCATGATGTTTAACGTTCAAGCCATTTTATTGTTAACTGTTTTTAATGGAAGGGGAAGATAACCCAACATTACAAACAAGTTTAACTTTGTCCCATAAATGCTATTTATGTAAAAGACCACATGCAGTGAATAACCTTTTATCCTAGCTGGTAGCAAACATATATTGAAGGTTTTTTTTTTTTTTTGTGGGGGGGCTTTGGATATATTATAAAATAAAAAGAGTAAGTGAGCTTTTTAAATGGGAGTGATCTGGCATCTCAGTCAATCAAGAAAGGTCCTAATCTCACCCAAGAGGATAGTCTTCAGAATCTTTAGGGAGGTTCCTTGGAAATTAAAGTTTGTTCAGTATTTATGTAAAATGTTCTGTGTATGCATGACTAAAAGAAGGACCCACGTGGAATACACTAGGGACCTGCTTCTGAGAGAAAACAACCAGAATGAATTGTTTTGTGTATGAGTGTATGCGTGTATGAGTGTATGAGAGTAATATATGAGTAACAACTCATCCTAGTATAAAAGTGGGAGCATTCTCTTCCCATTGGTTATGTGACCAGAATTGGGTTTTTTGTCTTTAAAAGGATTGCTTCAGACTGCTACACACTAGCATTTTTTTTCTTTCTGGAAGAATGTGTATATAGGACAGTTTCTCTGAGGATATGATATTTTATTTTGTTTATATACCACACTCTGTTTAGACATTCCCCGGATGTATGGGTACCTCCTTAGTTTTGAGTTCTTTATGATAACTAAAAAAGTTGCTATGTTATTTTGCACATATAGATCCTTTCCCTCTTCTTTGATCTCCATCAGATTTGGACCTAATAATGAAGTTTTTCAGTCAAAAAACATGCACAACTTAGTGACCTTTTGAGCATAATTCCAAATTGCTTCCCAGAATGTCTAGACTAATTTACAGCTTTGCAAGAATTCATCAGAGTGCTCTTTTTTTTTACATAGAGCCCCCAACAATTGTCATTTTTTTCTTTTTTCTTTTTCTTTTGATCAGTCATTTTTATCAGTCTGATGGAGATGAGATGGAAACTCAGTTGCTCTAATGTATATTTTAATAAGTTTTTAAATTATATTTTAAAATATGCTAATCCATAAAGTTTTTGGAATTAAAGTATTTTCTTTCTAAACTAAGCTTTTTCAGTCTACCTCATTGCTTCTTGCTATCTTTAGAATACCAACAAAGCAGGAGCTTATGAACAAACTTGTCTTCTTAATTTCATTAAATAAGAATCTGTAATCTGAGATGTGCTATCATTAGAGTTGATTCAGAATGTGATAAAATATATATATTTTTTAATAGCCTTTTATTTTCAAAATACATGCAAAGATATTTTTCAATATTAACCCTTGCAAAACTTTGTGTTCCAAATTTTTCTCCCTTCCTTTCCCCTCCCTTTCCTCTAGACAGCAAGTAATCCATTATATTTTAGTCATGTACAATTCTCCTATAGATATTTCTACATTTATCATGCTGCAAAGAAAAATCAGATCAAAAAGGGAAAATAAAGAAAAAAGCAAACAACAACAAAAATGGTGAAAATACTATGTTGTGATTCACATTTGGGCCCCATAGTCCTCTTTCTAGATGTAAATGGCTTTCTTCTTCACAAGTCTAATGGAATTGGACTGAATTACCTCATTGTTGAAAAAAGTCATGTCCATCAGCGTTGATCAAGTGATAAAATATTTTTAACACATCTGATTGCAAAGATTTGCTATGAAACTTGGAAGAAAGTCTTACAAATAAGAGTACTACAATAATCACTAACACCATGCTTTCAACTGTTATTCCTTTAAATATGTTTGTAACAAGTTAATAGAAACCTTGTGAAGGTTGCCAGAATGGCAGTAAAAGATCAGCTGCTCTATTCTTAGTATTTCTGGTGTCCCATTTCTATTAGTAGTACTATGTGTATCTTCTTGATTGCTGGCCCCCTTTAGCTTTCTGGTCTTAACAATTTGTGCTGCTTAAATTCAACTTTTAAATACAGTTTGGCCCTTGACTCTATGACCTATCTTTTTCCTTGTTATTTAGAATTTGGATCCTGGGAAGTGTTATTTTGGAGTCAGGCTTGAACTAACTCTAAAAACCAATTGTTAAATTTTGGGTGTGAACATTTGCATCTTGGAATTGACAAATGCTTCAAATTAGGGCTGATTTTTTGCTTTATTAATTGTTTCGACTTAAGAAAGTAATGAAGTAAATGTTAGTAATGCAAATTAAACTTAAATTTTTTTGTGAGCTAGTTGTTAAATATCTACCAGAGCAGAACTGGCCTTTGGCCAGCATTGTTAACTGACCTACTCATCCTGTTCTGTCTTTTTACATTTTAGGAATAACTGATCTTTTAGCTTTCTCCATTGGGATCAAATCCTTACATCAAACTTAGTTCCAGTTACTGAATCTTATTTTTGGTATTTCATATCTTTCCCTGTTTTTCATTTCAATTCTTCAAAGATCATGGCTCAATCTACTTTCTTTCTATAGAATTTTCAAGGGACAAGAGTTCTGTACCTAAGCATCAATAGCCATGACTGTTGACACTATTAGATGTATTGTTGGGATCTCCCTTATCAGATACTTACTGCAGTATGTCTTTATGATATCTCAATTTTTCCTCTTTCCCTCAACTGAATCATCATTCTACTAAGTCAATCCTATCACGATTCTTCAAGTCTCTGAACTAGAAAATATGTGAGTTGTGGTTGAATCTTTCTTCTCCTTCATCCTCTATAACTATCTTTCAGTGTTAAATAGTGTCTAATTCTGAGCTCTCTCTTAGACCATTTTACAGGATCATAGGTTTAGAGGTATAGAATTAGAAGAAATTTTAGAGGACATCTATTGTAGAGATTTCTTCATTTTATAAGGGAGGAAACCTAATAAGATACTTGAATGTCTAGATACCTGAAAGACCTTAGAAGAGCTCTGTGCACTTGGCATCTAATCAGTCAGAAACAGATGAAATGATTATTCTTATTTGTTACTTGTTTATGACCAGTAATGATCTCTGTTTATAATTATATTTTGTTATTATAACCTATTTCCCTTTGTCCATGAAAACAGAGTAGTAGTCTGCTACTTAGAAAACTTTTTAAGAGTGTTCTTCCTGTCTATAAAGGAGACAGATGGGTTAAAAATAATTACATAAATGTTGAAAAAGCATTTAGGTCTAAAGATAGATTTTTACAGAATCCCCTTATTTAAATGACCCAATTAATCCCTAAAACTCACATTTATTAAGTGGTGAATAGTTCAGCCATGGTATTGGATGCTGATATTATAATTGCAAAATTGAAATGGTTTCTACTGTCCACATTGTTTGCATTCCATCAGGGAGTGGGAAAAAAGTACATATATAGGTATATACAAAATATATATAAGGTAATGAGGGCAACACTAGCTATTGAGGGTACTGGGAAAAGCTTCATGATTTCATAGATAGAAAGTGCTTCTGTTTCTGTCTATAGTTAATTCAAAGTACTCCACAGAAAATATCAAATAAATATGTATTTTTTCTTATTTCAGCTTTCATGAACCATTAGTCAATACTTCTAGAGTTTCAAATTAGAACCAAAACTCAATATTTAAATGTCATTTCATTCTTCAGTAGATAAGTAATCAGAAGATATGAACAAATATTTCTTGAAAGAATTGCAAACTACCAAAAATATGTAAGAGAATGGTTTGAATTTTTAATAATTAGAGAAATTATAATCAAAAGAGCCTGAGATTTGATCTCACAGCCAGAAAATTGTGAAAGATGAAAATAATGTTGGAAGGATTGTAGAAAAGTAATTTATAGTCATCTTAGAAAACAGTATGGAATTGGGCTAAAAAAGGTCCATTGTCTTGGACCGAGAGGTTCTACTATTAAGATATACTCTAAGGAGGTCAATGACAATTAACATCAAAATATTTATAGTAGAACATTTTGTCACAACAGAGAACTACAAATGCTTTTATATATACTTGTGTTATAAGAAACAGTGATCGTGATAAATATACAAAACATGGGAAGTTACATGAAATAATGTAGTGAAGCAAGCAGATGTAATATTCCAATGTACACAATAATTAGAAAAATGTAAATTGAAAAAATAACAACCATAATACAGTAAAAATGGAAATTATAAAGAACATGCATGGTCTTAAAGAAGAGACATGAAAAGATACTTTGTTCTGATGCTTTGTAGAAACGGGGGATGATAGGATGAGATATAGGCAGATATATACTGAATATAACGGAAGATTTGGTTAGCAGAATTGGATGTTGATCAGTTTTACAAAACATATCTTTTTTTAAGGATTATTGTTATTATAAGGGATGGAAAAGGGAAGGAGAAGGGAAAATACACTGAGAAATATAGATGATGTAAAAACAAATAGATACCAATAAAATTTATTTAAAAAAAAAGTTATTCTAGAAGAAGGATTCTCTCAAATAGCCCCTCTCCTCCTTTTTACAAGCCAACCTAGAATTCTGAATGTGTTAAGTAAGGAAACACTCAGAATCACTTGAGAGTGTGGTTTGAACATTAAACTGTGGTTTCATGACTCCTTATGGGCTTTAGGCCTATGCTTTGGGAGCCAATCCCCTCACAATAGCTGTTTGCTGAGTACAGAGTCCAATTTAAGGCTAAGAACTTTCTTTCTTTGAGATCCTTAATGGGAAGGGATCTTTATTTCTTTGCTACTGACCAGCCACTTCACTTGGATAGTAAGCTTCAAGCATTGCCTGGATATAATTGGAAAAAGGAAGGCATTTAAAATATCATTTCCTAAGACAGTCCTTATATGTAGTAGAGAAGAAAGAGAGAAAGAGACTGAAGAGTCTTATCTACAAATAGAATTAAAATATTCTAAGATAACCCTTAGAATCTAATGTTAATTCTAATTTAATAATTTATACAACACATATGAACAGATCTGATTGCTTTATGACATAAAATATGTGAATTATCCATATGATTCTTTGATGAATAGGACAGCTATTTATTTGGTAAAAAAAAAAAAAAAACAAAAACAAAAACATAAAATGCAATTACTTCAGTTGAAAAATTTGAGATGATATATTCCAACCTTTTCCCCCTATATGACCTTTTGTCTTTTCTTCCTAAGTCATTCTTTTCATAACTCCTTTCTTAAAACTCCAGTTCTTAAAAAAAAAAAAAAAAAAGGACTATACAAATTGTAGGCCATTATTTTGAGGTGTTTTGATGGCTAGCAGGAGCTAATTGTGTCTTCTTTTATAGTTTAGAGCCTAGTTCATATTAATTGTGATTCATGACTCCATATAGGATCTTTTACTGAATATGGGGGTTGCAACATTATGATTTATTATCAGCAAATGATTTGTATACATATGTTATATGCTTATATACTTGGGATCACGTAAAAATTTCCCCAGTGATAAAGGGTCACAAGTCAAAAAAGTTTAAAAAGCCCTGGTTTAGAAATGTGAAGATATGTAGAAGTTTTTAGCGAAATGGGTAGTGGGCAATAAAGAAATTAATGTGTCTGTAGTATAGTTAAAAATACTAGAAAAGCCAGAAAGGAGGATGTCATCCTGTGCTCAGAGACTGTGTTCGACCATCACTTATTCTCCAGGATATTAGAAAAACCTGTGATATCTCTCTGGTAGAAGTATGCACATGCTGTAGTATGTATTTGACTAGGAGTTTTGCAGCTATGGTTGTTATTGTTATATTATTATTTAATGGAATATGAGGGAATAGGATCATAAAGGATCTAAAAAGACATAATAAAGAGAGATTATAGAAGGAGAACCTAGTAGGCACTCAATAAGCATCTACTGAGTGAATGAATCAAAAGAAAGGGCACAAGCAAAAAGAGAAGAGGGGAGATATACAGAGAAAGCAGACAAGGAAGGTTTCATGTCACTAAATATTCTTTGTGAACATTCTTTCCACTTTTTCTTCCTATTTTGAAATTTCTAAGATTAACAAATTTTCTCTAACTTATGTTGACAAAATATTTTATGAATATGGCCATTCATTCTTTTGGATTTAGATAACCAACAACCAACAACATAATAAACGAAGCCCTGATTTTCAGTGTGTGCTTGTTTCTGAAATATAAAAATTCAGACTGAAAATTTAGCAATAAGCTAGTTTGAGCTTTCTCCAGTACATTTCAGGTTTCACTCTACATATACAATCATTTGATTATTTTTCATCTACTAGATTCTGAGGGCTCTCAACTAGACTTGTCTTTCCAAGTAGACATCAACATATTGATGCCTATTAGGTACAGTTATTCAACCAGTTCCAAATTCATCAAACTGTACCATGATCTAGTTGTTTTGTTGTTTCATCTTGTTCCTAAGAGTAATCTGAAAGACACTGCTAAATGATTCCCTGAAATCTAGATAATTGCTTTTGTATCTCTAGCACCCTTCTTAATTATCCTATTTAGTAGTCTACTTCTATAGGATCAAAAATGGAAAGGCATTTGCCAGATGCCTTTGGCAGTCTGGCAGGAGCTGTGTTTTTAAAAAGGGATCATGTATTTTAGAGAGCACTTCATTCCTTCCTGAATAATTACAAACCATACCAAATATCAAATATTTCAACAAATTTTGCCAGGAATAGAAGTTAAATCCTCTGGTCTATATTTTGCATACTCCTGCCTTCTTTTTTGAATGTCATGACTCCATTCTCATCTACTCTTTCTTCTGTGATATTGTAGTATTTCTGTCCTCCGCCACCTTTCAAAGAAGACAGAAAACTCAATAATGATCTCTGTCCATTGTACAGGACTATTGAATTGAACTCATCAAGGGCAGACAGGTTCTCTCTTACCATCTTTTCATTTAACTTGTGTTTCAATTCCATATATATATATATATATATATATATATATATGTACGTATATATGTTATATATATGTATATTTGAGAGATATTTTTTAGTGTGCTAATCATTTTCCTTCTTAAAGAAATCATAATGTGGTTCTGCTTTCTCTCATTTGATTATCATCTTCTCAATGTCCTTTCTTCTCCAGGCAGTGGACCTTTTCCATTTTGGACTCCTATCTTTTTTCATATCTGTTATTTTTATTTTTATGGGATACTTCTAGTATTGAAACTTTCCATTTTTTGCTTTAACAGAGCTGGGAAATAATTTTTGTTGTCCACCAAAATTACATTTTTCTTTCTTATGTTATGAAGTTATATAAGAATCAATACACAGTTATATATACCCTCTTAAAAGTAGCCTATATCTGCAGATAATATAAAAATGGGAGAAACAATTAATGCATTGGATGACTGAGTCATGTATTAAAGACAATCTCGTGAAGCTTAACCAACAGACTTAATCTAATAAGACAAAATTGAGCAGGGATACATAGAAAATCTTAACTTCATAAATCCAATCCAGAAGAGACATGGATAAGTAGTAATGTACATGAAGAAGATCTTGGGTTTTAGAAGGCTATAAACTCATTATGTATCAGTAATGTGATGTGAAACTCAGAAAAGCTAATGTGATCTTGGGGGTTACATTAAGAAATGTATAATTTCCAGGAATAATGATACAGCAGTCTATTTTATTCTATCTGAATTTGAAAATATCTATACTATACTCTTAAGTTTGATAACCACAATTTAGGAAAGTTATTAATAAATTGGAGATTAATAAAGCAGAATGGTGAAGGATCTTGAGTCGATAAAATATGAGAATCATTTTGAAGAATAGCAAATGAAAGGTAAAGCAGTAGGGTAAGAAAAATACTTCTGCTTGGCTCCAAAGGGCAGAACCAAGAGCTAGAGGAAAACAAGCTTTTAGGCTTGTTGCAAGACAAAAAAACAAACAAACAAAAAACCCCTAACAATTCCAGATATGCAAAAAATGTTTTGGGATAACTTGTGTGTTAGAGGGTTCCCTGTTTCTAAGCAGAGATTGAATGAATACTTGTTGAGTATACTACAGTGGAGATTTCTTTTGAGGTTTAGGGTTTGTTTTTATATGGCCTTTCAGATTTCTTTCAATGTGAACATTCTTTGATTATAAAATACATCAATGTGAATGTGAATTTTTTGTAGTGAAAAAAATTTTTAATGGAAAAATGCACATCATTGGCACTTATTTTTAAATTACTCAGAGTTCTTCTATTTTGAACTTTCCAAGGCATCCATATCCCTACCATAAAAATGCATAATTAATATTTCCCTTCTGTAGGAGCTATGAGGTACAAGATATAAAGCTTTAAATAGAAGTAGCTATGGAAAAGTTGCAAAAGTTCTTAATGATGTCTTTAAAAAGTTGGAGAAAAGAGTAGGCACATGTTAACTTCGTTAAAAGTTCATTACTAGGATGTGATACTTGCAGAGAAATGGCCCTAATCATTTTTATGAATGGAGTTTTTTTCATTAGGTAGTAATAAAAAACCCAATTAGAAATAAAAGCTGTCTCTTCATAAGCTAGATGGGAATGCATGGAAAGGTGGTATTTAACTTTCCTGTGAATAAGCCGCCAGGTACTCTTATTCACAAAGTCCTTGTGAATCTTGGAAGGGACATATTTTTCACAAGTGTTAGATTTATGAAACCTTGTGTAGATTTCAGATAAGACACTGCTATCAAGAAAACAAAGCCACTTACTAATAGGCCTTAAAACTGCAAGTATCTATCCCTTTTGCAGAACAGAATTTTTTTCTGGAGATTATGCAAGGTCTTCAAGAAATGGGTTGGGAGGAGGTGCCTATTTCTTAGCTTGAAGACTCTAGTTTTGCAGCCTTTCATATTATTTAACAACAATGCAGCCCAGTTAAGACATACTTCCCTTATTTGCAAAAGATAAAGAGCCTCAAATCATCTAGAACACTGACACCTTTAATGAGCCACTGTGATCTTACCCCTTAGCTTACATGTAAAAATCAATAGATAAACTTCCTTTTAGCTTTCAGTCAAGTCTGGACATGTTGGGAGCAGGAAAACAAAGTTTATTTGTGTTCCTATCACATATAATAAAAATACTGCAAGGGTTATTCTTACACCACCTTTGCTTGACCTCTCCAAGTTTTAATAGGATCTGAAAAATGTCATGCTTGACCTTCTATTTTCAAATAGCAGTTGAGAGACTATATTTAAACCTGACTTTTAAGAAGAATAATAAAACATTGGCTAAGTCTTTCAGTGTTCAATTAAATGTAGATTTCTGACTAGTTGATAGTGGAATATCTGTACGCAGTGCACATACACTCTTGATCTATGGTGAGCAAACAGTCTAGGGGAAGAACTATTGAGCTTATTTTTACTTCTCAAGAAAAGAAATGCTGAATTTTGTACCTGATATTTAGTTACCTTTGAACACAGATTTCTTGTAGGAGTGTTATGTACTTTGTCAGTTGCATTTCCTTTACATGAAGTACTTACATTCTTTAAAATATGCAGCATATTTGTCTGGCAAGGAACAGTATGAAGCAGGTTAATAGCTATAGAAATAAGTCATCAGCAAACTTGCTTGTCTTATATAAGAAATTCAGTATATTAATATTGCATTATGTTTTGTGGTATGGAGGGAAGCCAGAAAATATAACACTTAAACATTTATGTTCAGTTATCCAAATATTATCTTAAGCACAGTTATTGCTCAGTTCTGGGGTTCTAAGATGTCCATCAACATTCTCCTTTAATTTTGTCCCACAATTAAATTAATTTGTTGATATTTTGATTGTATATATTGTAGTTCCTACATATATATCCATCTATATGCACATACACACAAACTTGTGTGTTTGTGTGTGTGTATGTATGTGTGTATGTGCATGCAAGATCCTAGGTCTCCCCAGTTATCTGCAGGTTAACGGGAATGGCAGAGCCCAATTGCAAGAA